>NC_088235.1:9670064-9702564 GCF_036934945.1 Oncorhynchus masou masou
TCACCATAACAACACCCGCCCATAGTACGCGCTCCAGCAGGTATATTTCACTGGTCACCATAACAACACCCGCCCGTAGGACGCGCTCCCAGCAGGTATATTTCACTGGTCACCATAACAACACCCGCCCGTAGTACGCGCTCCAGCAGGTATATTTCACTGGTCACCATAACAACACCCGCCCGTAGGACGCGCTCCAGCAGGTATATTTCACTGGTCACCATAACAACACCCGCCCGTAGTACGCGCTCCAGCAGGTATATTGCCCTGGTCACCATAACAACACCCGCCCGTAGGACGCGCTCCAGCAGGTATTTTTCACTGGACACCCCCAAAGCCAACACCTCCTTTAGCCGCTTTTCCTTCCAGTTCTCTGCTGCCAAAGACTGGAACGAATTTCAAAAATCACTGAAGTTGGAGACTCATCTCTCCATCACTAACTTCAAGCGTCGGCTGTCAGAGCAGTTTCCCGATCGCTGCACCTGTACATAGCCCATAGCCCAATAGCCCAACCAACTACCTACCTCATCCCCACATTTGTTTTTCTGTCCACTCTACTAAATATAATATTAATCTCCACAAAGTCCACTCTACCATATATGACATTGATCTCCACTAAATATGACATTGATCTCCACTAAATATAACATTGATCTCCACTAAATATAATATTGATCTCCACTAAGTCCACTCTACTAAATATAACATTGATCTCCACTAAGTCCACTCTACTAAATATAGCATTGATCTCCACTAAGTCCACTCTACTATATATAACATTGATCTCCACTAAGTCCACTCTACCATATATAACCTTGATCTCTACTAAATATAACATTGATCTCTACTAAATATAACATTTCCTTCAATAGTGGAGTTGTTTTCATTGGCTGAGCTCCCATAATGCAATGCAGAGAGAACCATCGCTCAATAGCATCTTTTTTTTCTCTCCAACCGTTCCCTGCACTCATTCTTACACTCCGTGTGATATGAATTCAGCCCTGGACTCCATTAGTTGTTGTCAAAAGGCAGAGTGACGTCAGAGATGGTGTAGAAACAGGAGAGAGAGAGTCCAGAACTCTTGGGGTTGCATAATGTCATGCATCATGCCTTACGCATTGAGAGGAGAGATCAGATACTACCTTTAAAGATTGGAGATGGAGTGATGCTTGTGTGTGTGTGTGTGTGTGTGTGTGTGTGTGTGTGTGTGTGTGTGTGTGTGTGTGTGTGTGTGTGTGTGTGAAAATATTGCTGTGAATTATTGAATGTTTTGGGTGTGGTGGAAGCTGGTAGCTAGCGTGCCCCTGTCTTAGATGGATTCCTCCACAGACAGCCCAGATCCCTGCTCGCTGTGCCCTTCTTCCACCTGGCTAGCCATGATTGGCTGAGATAATGAAGGTTTAGGAAATGCCAAGAGATTAGATTCTGATTGGTCTGTAATGTCACAGTGGCTTCTTCTCAAACTCCAGGTGCTGCTGTGGTCAGAAGACTTGGAAATAGAGCTCTTTGGTCACGCGCACTTACTGGTGGGTTTGCCATCGGAAACAATGACATTTATGCAGAAAAATACCTCATACCTACTGTAAAATATGGTCGTGGATCATTGATGTTATGGTAAGATATGGTAGTGGATCATTGATGTTATGGTAAGATATGGTAGTGGATCATTGATGTTATGTAATAATATGGTAGTGGATCATTGATGTTATGGTAAGATATTACATTACATTACATTTAAGTCATTTAGCAGACACTCTTATCCAGAGCGACTTACAAATTGGATATGGTAGTGGATCATTGAATAATGGTAAGATATGGTAGTGGATCATTGATGTTATGGTAAGATATGGTAGTGGATCATTGATGTTATGGTAAAATATGGTAGTGGATCATTGATGTTATGGTAAAATATGGTAGTGGATCATTGTTATGGTAAGATATGGTAGTGGATCATTGATGTTATGGTAAGATATGGTAGTGGATCATTGATGTTATGGTAAGATATGGTAGTGGATCATTGATGTTATGGTATAATATGGTAGTGGATCATTGATGTTATGGTATAATATGGTAGTGGATCATTGATGTTATGGTAAGATATGGTAGTGGATCATTGATGTTATGGTATAATATGGTAGTGGATCATTGATGTTATGGTATAATATGGTAGTGGATCATTGATGTTATGTAATAATATGGTAGTGGATCATTGATGTTATGGTAAAATATGGTAGTGGATCATTGATGTTATGGTAAGATATGGTAGTGGATCATTGATGTTATGTAATAATATGGTAGTGGATCATTGATGTTATGGTAAAATATGGTAGTGGATCATTGATGTTATGGGGCTATTTGGCTTCCACTGGTCCTGGGGGCCTTGTTTAAGGTCAACAGCATCATGAACTTTACCAAGTACCAGGCCATTTTAGCCCAAAACGTGGTTGCCTGAAAATGGGCCCCAAGTAGATCTTCCATCAAGACAACGACCCCAAGCACACGTCAAAATGGGGGCGGCAGGGTAGCCTAGTGGTTAGAGCGTTGGACTAGTAACCGAAAGGTTGCAAGATCGAATCTCTGAGCTGACAAGGTGAAAATCTGTTGTTCTGAGGCAGAGCCAATCATCCTCTCAGCTGAGAGGCCTCTCGTGTTCCCCCTGAACAAGGCACTGTTCCCCGGTAGGCCGTCATTGTAAATGAGAGTTTGTTCTTAACTGACTTGCCTAGTTAAATAAAAGTGAAATACATGTTTTCCCTGCTCTCATTACGTTGGTAACCAGTTTATAACAGCAATGAGGCTCCTCGGGGTTGTGATACATGGTCAGTATACCACAGCTAACATGTGTATCCAGGCACTCCGCGTTGTGTCGTGCTTAAGAACAGCCCTTAGCAGTGGTATATTGGCGATATACCACACCCCCTCATGCCTTACTGCTTAAATATATCACAAACCCCAAGGTGCCTTATTGCTGTTATAAACTGGTTAACCGACATAAAACAAGCATTTTTGCATCATACCCGTTATATATTGTCTGATATACGCACAGTTGAACTACTGTTTCAGCCAATTAGCATCCAGGAACCAAACTTGCCAGTTTGATAAATATCGACATACACTGTTGAAAACATTCTATAGATTCCCTCAGTGAAATATCAGCCTAACATAATCTCTTGTCTTCCTCTTTCTCCTCCTCTTTCTCCTCCTCTTTCTCCTCCTCTTCATCCTCCTCTTTCTCCTCCTCCTCCTCCTCTTCATCCTCCTCCTCCTCTTCCTCCTCCTCCTCTTTCTCTTTCTCCTCATCCTCTTTCTCCTCATCCTCTTTCTCCCCCTCTTTCTCCTCCTCCTCTTCTTTCTCTTTCTCCTTCTCCTCCCCCTCCTCCTCCTCCCTCCTCCTCCTCATCCTCCTCTTCCTCCTCCTCCTCGTGTCCAGGGTCCTACTCAGTGGCATGTCCAGATCATCATGGAGAAGCTCCTGAGGACCGTCAACAGAACAGTCATCTCCATGGGCAGAGACTCTCCTCTCATTGTAAGTGACTCTTCTTCAAACCTCCCAAACCCACCTCGTGAACCTCCTAAAACTCTCTTCCTACTTCTTCCCTACTCTACTGTGTCTGTGAATCTGACAACCAGGATTTCAGGAAAAACGCTGGCAACTTCTGATCAAAGTTTCTAGAATTTTGCAACTCCAATCCTCCCTCTGTGACATCAACTTCAATCCACAGCACCACAGAGCGATAGAAACCTGGTTGTTAGTGAGTCGTCCCTCGACTCACACAGCTTCATGTAGATTCAGTCCAAAGGTTCCCTTGATCTCCCTCACTGCTCTCATCTGATTGATGATCCCCGCCATGGCATATTTCAGTGTGTGTGTGTACCGTGTGTGTGTGTACCGTGTGTGTGTGTACCGTGTGTGTGTGTGTGTACCGTGTGTGTGTGTGTACCATATGTGTGTGTACCGTGTGTGTGTGTGTACCGTGTGTGTGTGTGTACCGTGTGTGTGTGTGTACCGTGTGTGTGTGTGTGTACCGTGTGTGCATGTGTGTACCGTGTGTGCGTGTGTGTACCGTGTGTGTGCGTGTGTGTACCGTGTGTGTGTGTGTGTGTGTGTGTACCGTGTGTGTACCGTGTGTGTGTGTACCGTGTGTGTGTGTACCGTGTGTGTGTGTACCGTGTGTTTGTGTACCGTGTGTGTGTGTACCGTGTGTGTGTGTGTACCGTGTGTGTGTACCGTGTGTGTGTGTACCGTGTGTGTGTGTGTACCGTGTGTGCGTGTGTGTACCGTGTGTGCGTGTGTGTACCGTGTGTGCATGTGTGTACCGTGTGTGCGTGTGTGTACCGTGTGTACCGTGTGTGTGTGTGTGTGTGTGTGTACCGTGTGTGTGTGTACCGTGTGTGTACCATGTGTGTGTGTACCGTGTGTACCGTGTGTGTGTGTGTGTGTGTGTGTGTGTGTACCGTGTGTGTGTGTGTGTGTACCGTGTGTGTGTGTACCGTGTGTGTGTGTGTGTGTGTGTGTGTGTGTGTGTGTGTGTGTGTGTGTACCGTGTGTGTGTGTGTGTGTGTGTGTGTGTGTGTGTACTGTGTGTACCGTGTGTGTGTGTGTGTGTGTGTGTGTGTGTGTGTGTGTGTGTGTGTGTGTGTGTGTGTGTGTGTGTGTGTGTACCGTGTGTGTGTGTGTGTGTGTACCGTGTGTGTGTGTACCGTGTGTGTGTGTACTGTGTGTGTGCGTACCGTGTGTGTGTACCGTGTGTCGTGTGTGTGCGTGTTCCGTGTGTGTTCCGTGTGTGTGCGTACCGTGTGTGTGTACCGTGTGTGTGTGTGTGTATAACGTGTGTGTGCGTGTTCCGTGTGTGTTCCGTGTGTGTTACGTGTGTGTGCGTACCGTGTGTGTGTACTGTGTGTGTGTGTGTGTATAACGTGTGTGTGTGTGTGTTCCGTGCGTGTTACGTGTGTGTGCGTACCGTGTGTGTGTACCGTGTGTGTGTGTGTGTACCGTGTGTGTGTGTTCCGTGTGTGTGCGTGTTCCGTGTGTGTTCCGTGTGCATGTTCCGTGTGTGTGTGTGTGTGTGTGTGTGTGTGTGTGTACCGTGTATGTGTGTGTGTGTTCCGTCACCTAATACAGACAGTGTTCCTAAAGCCAGACCCATGCAGGTTCTCTGTGAGTTATCTAATCAGTGGATTGTCTTTGTCCTGAATGGTACACTATGTCCTATTGGCCTCCTATAGTGCTGTGGTCTACAGTAGTGGTGCTCTTTAGGGAACAGGGGTCCATTTGGCACACTGGTTCTGTGACACTGAGGCCGAGCCAATCATCCTCTCAGCTGGAACTCTGAGACAATTAATTCGCTGGTAAATCATTCTGTAACTGTGCCGTCATCCTGACGACGCTCTTCCCGCCGCGACAGGGCACTCATCCATTTACACGAGGCTGACTGTCTCTCCTTAGAGACCTTAACCCCACTACAGTCTGACTGTCTCTCCTTAGAGACCTACCTTAACCCCACTACAGGCTGACTGTCTCTCCTTAGAGACCTTAACCCCACTACAGTCTGACTGTCTCTCCTTAGAGACCTACCTTAACCCCACTACAGGCTGACTGTCTCTCCTTAGAGACCTACCTTAACCCCACTACAGGCTGACTGTCTCTCCTTAGAGACCTACCTTAACCCCACTACAGTCTGACTGTCTCTCCATAGAGACCTACCTTAACCCCACTACAGGCTGACTGTCTCTCCTTAGAGACCTTACCCCACTACAGTCTGACTGTCTCTCCTTAGAGACCTACCTTAACCCCACTACAGTCTGAATGTCTCTCCTTAGAGACCTACCTTAACCCCACTACAATCTGACTGTCTCTCTTTAGAGACCTACCTTAACCCCACTACAGTCTAACTGTCTCTCCTTAGAGACCTACCTTAACCCCACTACAGTCTGACTGTCTCTCCTTAGAGACCTTAACCCCACTACAGTCTGACTGTCTCTCCTTAGAGACCTTAACCACACTACAGTCTGACTGTCTCTCCTTAGAGACCTTAACCCCACTACAGTCTGACTGTCTCTCCTTAGAGACCTTAACCCCACTACAGGCTGACTCTCTCCTTAGAGACCTACCTTAACCCCACTACAGTCTGACTGTCTCTCCTTAGAGACCTACCTTAACCCCACTACAGTCTGACTGTCTCTCCATAGAGACCTACCTAACCCCACTACAGGCTGACTGTCTCTCCTTAGAGACCTTACCCCACTACAGTCTGACTGTCTCTCCTTAGAGACCTACCTTAACCCCACTACAGTCTGAATGTCTCTCCTTAGAGACCTACCTTAACCCCACTACAATCTGACTGTCTCTCTTTAGAGACCTACCTTAACCCCACTACAGTCTAACTGTCTCTCCTTAGAGACCTACCTTAACCCCACTACAGTCTGACTGTCTCTCCTTAGAGACCTTAACCCCACTACAGTCTGACTGTCTCTCCTTAGAGACCTTAACCCCACTACAGTCTGACTGTCTCTCCTTAGAGACCTTAACCCCACTACAGGCTGACTCTCTCCTTAGAGACCTACCTTAACCCCACTACAGTCTGACTGTCTCTCCTTAGAGACCTACCTTAACCCCACTACAGTCTGACTGTCTCTCCATAGAGACCTACCTTAACCCCACTACAGGCTGACTGTCTCTCCTTAGAGACCTTACCCCACTACAGTCTGACTGTCTCTCCTTAGAGACCTACCTTAACCCCACTACAGTCTGAATGTCTCTCCTTAGAGACCTACCTTAACCCCACTACAATCTGACTGTCTCTCCTTAGAGACCTACCTTAACCCCACTACAGTCTGACTGTCTCTCCTTAGAGACCTTAACCCCACTACAGTCTGACTGTCTCTCCTTAGAGACCTTAACCCCACTACAGTCTGACTGTCTCTCCTTAGAGACCTTAATCCCACTACAGGCTGACTGTCTCTCCTTAGAGACCTACCTTAACCCCACTACAGTCTGACTGTCTCTCCTTAGAGACCTACCTTAACCCCACTACAGTCTGACTGTCTCTCCTTAGAGACCTTAACCCCACTACAGTCTGACTGTCTCTCCTTAGAGACCTTAATCCCACTACAGGCTGACTCTCTCCTTAGAGACCTACCTTAACCCCACTACAGTCTGACTGTCTCTCCTTAGAGACCTACCTTAACGCCACTACAGTCTGACTGTCTCTCCATAGAGACCTACCTTAACCCCACTACAGGCTGACTGTCTCTCCTTAGAGACCTTACCCCACTACAGTCTGACTGTCTCTCCTTAGAGACCTACCTTAACCCCACTACAGTCTGAATGTCTCTCCTTAGAGACCTACCTTAACCCCACTACATTCTGACTGTCTCTCTTTAGAGACCTACCTTAACCCCACTACAGTCTGACTGTCTCTCCTTAGAGACCTACCTTAACCCCACTACAGTCTGACTGTCTCTCCTTAGAGACCTTAACCCCACTACAGTCTGACTGTCTCTCCTTAGAGACCTTAACCCCACTACAGTCTGACTGTCTCTCCTTAGAGACCTACCTTAATCCCACTACAGTCTGACTGTCTCTCCTTAGAGACCTACCTTAACCCCACTACAGTCTGACTGTCTCTCCTTAGAGACCTTAACCCCACTACAGGCTGACTGTCTCTCCTTAGGGACCTTAACCCCACTACAGTCTGACTGTCTCTCCTTAGAGACCTTAATCCCACTACAGGCTGACTGTCTCTCCTTAGAGACCTACCTTAACCCCACTACAGTCTGACTGTCTCTCCTTAGAGACCTACCTTAACCCCACTACAGTCTGACTGTCTCTCCTTAGAGACCTACCTTAACCCCACTACAGTCTGACTGTCTCTCCTTAGAGACCTTAACCCCACTACAGTCTGACTGTCTCTCCTTAGAGACCTACCTTAACCCCACTACAGTCTGACTGTCTCTCCTTAGAGACCTTAACCCCACTACAGTCTGACTGTCTCTCCTTAGAGACCTTAACCCCTCTACAGTCTGACTGTCTCTCCTTAGAGACCTTAACCCCACTACAGTCTGACTGTCTCTCCTTAGAGACCTTAACCCTCTCCTTAGAGACTACAGTCTGACTGTCTCTCCTTAGAGACCTTAACCCCACTACATTCTGACTGTCTCTCCTTAGAGACCTTAACCCCACTACAGTCTGACTGTCTCTCCTTAGAGACCTACCTTAACCCCACTACAGTCTGACTGTCTCTCCTTAGAGACCTTAACCCCACTACAGTCTGACTGTCTCTCCTTAGAGACCTTAACCCCACTACAGTCTGACTGTCTCTCCTTAGAGACCTTAACCCCACTACAGTCTGACTGTCTCTCCTTAGAGACCTTAACCCCACTACAGTCTGACTGTCTCCTTAGAGACCTTAACCCCACTACAGTCTGACTGTCTCTCCTTAGAGACATACCTTAACCCCACTACAGTCTGACTGTCTCTCCTTAGAGACCTTAACCCCACTACAGTCTGACTGTCTCTCCTTAGAGACCTGTGTGTGAGCCTCAACTCCCAGCCCTCTGTCTCTGTGAGCTGCTGTCCGTCATTGCATTTAAAGCAGTCAGTCTATTATTATTTAATGATCAATAAGAACAGGCTTGAATTTCGAACAGATCCGAGACCCAGTTAGACTGACTGCATCTAACTGACCTTGTTCTTCTGAGCTGAGTTGCAGGAAGCCACTTAGATGTGCATTTATCCTTTACATTTCTCTATTCTCCCTTTCACCACTCATTCTCCCTCTCTCTCCCCTCTCATTCTCCCTCTCTCCCCTCTCATTCTCCCTCTCTCTCCCCTTGCATTCTCCCTCTCTCTCCCCTCATTCTCTCTCTCTCCCCTCTCTCTCCCCTCTCATTCTCCCCTCTCATTCTCCCTCTCTCTCCCCTCTCATTCTCCCCTCGCATTCTCCCTCTCTCTCCCCTCTCATTCTCCCTCTCTCTCCCCTCTCATTCTCCCTCTCTCTCTCCCCTCTCATTCTCCCCTCGCATTCTCCCTCTCTCTCCCCTCTCATTCTCCCTCTCTCTCCCTCTCATTCTCCCTCTCTCTCTCCCCTCTCATTCTCCCTCTCTCTCCCCTCTCATTCTCCCCTCTCATTCTCCCTCTCTCTCCCCTCTCATTCTCCCTCTCTCTCCCTCTCATTCTCCCTCTCTCTCTCACCTCTCATTCTCCCTCTCCCCTCTCATTCTCCCTCTCTCTCTCCCCTCTCATTCTCCCTCTCTCTTCTCTCCCCTCTCATTCTCCCTCTCTCTTCTCTCCTCTCTCATTCTCCGTCCTCAGTGTAATACAGCTCTGATTCCATCCTCAGTTTAATACAGCTCTGATTCCATCCTCAGTTTAATACAGCTCTGATTCCATCCTCAGTTTAATACAGCTCTGATTCCATCCTCAGTTTAATACAGCTCTGATTCCTTCCTCAGTTTAATACAGCTCTGATTCCATCCTCAGTGTAATACAGCTCTGATTCCATTCTCAGTGTAATACAGCTCTGATTCCATCCTCAGTGTAATACAGCTCTGATTCCATCCTCAGTTTAATACAGCTCTGATTCCATTCTGATTGGAATACAGCTCTGATTTAATCCTCAGTGTAATACAGCTCTGATTCCATCCTCAGTTTAATACAGCTCTGATTCCATCCTCAGTTTAATACAGCTCTGATTCCATTCTCAGTGTAATACAGCTCTGATTCCATCCTGGTTGTAATACAGCTCTGATTCCATCCTCAGTTTAATACAGCTCTGATTCCATCCTGATTGTAATACAGCTCTGATTCCGTCCTCAGTTTAATACAGCTCTGATTCCATCCTCAGTTTAATACAGCTCTGATTCCGTCCTCAGTGTAATACAGCTCTGATTCCATCCTCAGTGTAATACAGCTCTGATTCCATCCTCAGTTTAATACAGCTCTGATTCCATCCTCAGTTTAATACAGCTCTGATTCCATCCTCAGTGTAATACAGCTCTGATTCTATCCTCAGTGTAATACAGCTCTGATTCCATCCTCAGTGTAATACAGCTCTGATTCCATCCTCAATGTAATACAGCTCTGATTCCATCCTCAGTTTAATACAGCTCTGATTCCATCCTCAGTGTAATACAGCTCTGATTCCATCCTCAGTTTAATACAGCTCTGATTCCATCCTCAGTGTAATACAGCTCTGATTCTATCCTCAGTGTATACAGCTCTGATTCCATCCTGGTTGTAATACAGCTCTGATTCCATCCTCAGTTTAATACAGCCTGTCTGTAGTCCTGTTCTCCACCACTTCACGCTACCCACGGTACTGCAGCGGGACACACACAGAAAGCAGAATCCTAGTGAGATATGGTGCTGCATCGTAATGTGTTGATGCAGACGAGCAGCGCCCTGCGTTCCCTCGTAGAGATGGACACACAACGTGTAGTCCTTTCTAGACCCGTCCTCCAGCTGCCGGCTGTGTCAGTATGTTTTAAAACCAGCATCGTATTACTAGTGTCTCTATCACTGCCGACCAACACCACATAATATAACATCTACAATGGATTAGTGAATAGTTTATTCATTTATTAATCATTACGTCATTAAGATAGTTATTCACACATTTATTAACCACATTTTTGATGTATTTCCTTGTCTGATCCAAAGTCTAGAACTGAGATGGGGGTGGAAAAATAAATATATTTTCCCATAATGCCCCTTCATCCTGGAACATGCTTCTGAAGGTTGTAAAGTTAGGAGAGTTTAGTGTCCTTGTCTGTTTTTAAGACTCTGATCGACAACACTGTTTGTGATAACTGCAGTCGTTTCTAATCTGTAACCTGTGATACGTTGTCCTGTGTGTCTTCTGTATTTCTCTGTCATGTTTTATGGACATGCTGCTGTTTCCATGCTTCACCTTCTTGCCAGGTCTCCCTTCGCAAAATAGGTTGTTAGCCTCAGTGGGATTTTACCTGGTGAAGTAAAGGTTCATGAACAATACATAACAATGATTGGTAAGAACATTCATAAGATGTATATACTTATAAACCATTTACTATCCGGGGCGGCAGGGTAGCCTAGTGGTTAGAGCGTTGGACTAGTAACCGGAAGGTTGCAAGTTCAAACTCCCGAGTTGACAAGGTACAAATCTGTCGTTCTGAACAGGCACTTAACCCACTGTTCCCCGGTAGGCCGTCATTGAAAATAAGAATTTGTTTTTAACTGACTTGCCTAGTTAAATCAAGGTAGTTTTGCTTGGCTCATCTCATGTATTTAGACTTTAGAAATGGTTTGAGTGACCGGTGTAATTTCTCACAGAAAGATGGACATGCCGTTGTTAAATATCCCAGTCAGTACCTGTTGCCACTTGAGGTCTCAAAATGTCCCCTAGAACATATCAGTAGTTAACGTTATATATGATGCCGCCACCCCCATGCTTCACAGTTGGGATGGTTTTCTTCGGCTTGCAAGACTCCCCCTTTTGTGATGCCGCCACCCCCATGCTTCACAGTTGGGATGGTTTTCTTCGGCTTGCAAGACTCCCCCTTTTTCCTCCAAACATAATGATGGTCGTTGTGGCCAAACAGTTCTATTTTTGTTTCATCAGACCAGGAGGACATTTATCCAAAAAGTATGATCTTTGTCCCCGTGTGCAGTTGCAAACCATAGTCAGACTTTTTTATGGCGGTTTTGGAGCAGTGGCTTCTTCCTTGCTGAGCGGCCTTTCAGGTTATGTTGATATAGGACTCGGTTTACTGTGGATATAGATACTTTTGTACCTGTTTCCTCCAGCATCTTCACAAGGTCCTTTGCTGTTGTACTGGGATTGATTTGCACTTTTCGCACCGTGGTACGTACATCTCTAGGAGACAGAATGCGTCTCCTTCCTGAGCGGTATGACAGCTGCCTGGTCCCATGGTGTTTGAACTTGCGTACTGTTGTTTGTACAGATGAACGTGGTACCTTCAGGCGTTTGGAAATTGCTCCCAAGGATGAACCAGAATGGTGGAAGTCTACAATTTTTTTTCTTGGGTCTTGACTGATTTCTTTTGATTTTCCCATGATGTCAGAGTCACTGAGTTTGAAGGTAGGCCTTGAGATTCATCCACAGGTACACCTCCAATTGACTCAAGTTATGTCAATTAGCCTATCAGAAGCTTCTAAAGCCATAACATAATTTTCTGGAATTTTCCAGGCTGTTTAAAGGCACAGTCAGCTTAGTGTATGTAAACTTCTGACCCACTGGAATTGTAATACAGTGAATTATAAGTGAAATAATCTGTCTGTAAACAATTGTTGGAAAAATGACTTGTCATGCACAGAGTAGATGTCCTAACCAACTTGCCAGAACTATAGTTTGTTTATGAGAGATGTGTGGAGTGATTGAAAAAACGGTTTTAATGTCTCCAACCTGAGTGTATGTACATTTCCGACTTTAACTGTCCGTTCTCCCCTCCTATGTTCCAAAATGCAGGTGTGTTCTCTCAAGTGTCAGAACAGAAGTTTTCAAATCTGGTTTCTGTGTTTTTCTCTGTCATGTGGAGATCTTTGTTTCTGTGTCTATCTGTCATGTTGAGCTCTTTGTTTCCTTGTGTTTCTCTGTCATGTTGAGCTCTTTGTTTCTGTGTGTTTCTTTGTCATGTTGAGATATTTGTTTCTGTGTGTTTCTCTGTCATGTTGAGATCTTTGTTTCTGTGTGTTTCTCTGTCATGTGGAGATCTTTGTTTCTGTGTGTTTCTCTGTCATGTTGAGCTCTTTGTTTCTGTGTGTTTCTTTGTCATGTTGAGATCTGTGTTTCTATGTCATGTTGAGATCTTTGTTTCTGTGTGTTTCTGTCATGTTGAGATCTTTGTTTCTGTGTGTTTCTTTGTCATGTTGGCATCTTTGTTTTGTAATGACCTTCATGAACACACTGCAAATTTTTCACATTTTATTTTTTTGTATATTAAATTCGTTCAGTTTGATATTTTAAAAACAGTATAAAATACACAGTATTGCACATAGTAATCAATTGCACTTCTTTTAAGGTGTACGTACAGATGAACATATAGAGTGCCTTGCGAAAGTATTCGGCCCCCTTGAACTCTGCGACCTTTTGCCACATTTCAGGCTTCAAACATAAAGATATACAACTGTATTTTTTTGTGAAGAATCAACAACAAGTGGGACACAACCATGAAGTGGAATGTATTGGATATTTCAAACTTTTTTAACAAATCAAAAACTGAAAAATTGGCCGTGCAAAATTATTCAGCCCCTTTACTTTCAGTGCAGCAAACTCTCTCCAGAAGTTAAGTGAGAATCTCTGAATGATCCAATGTTGACCTAAATGACTAATGATGATAAATACAATCTACCTGTGTGTAATCAAGTCTCCGTATAAATGCACCTGCACTGTGATAGTCTCAGAGGTCCGTTAAAAGCGCAGAGAGCATCATGAAGAACAAGGAACACACCAGGCAGGTCCGAGATACTGTTGTGAAGAAGTTTAAAGCCGGATTTGGATACAAAAAGATTTCCCAAGCTTTAAACATCCCAAGGAGCACTGTGCAAGCGATAATATTGAAATGGAAGGAGTATCAGACCACTGCAAATCTACAAAGACCTGGCCGTCCCTCTAAACTTTCAGCTCATACAAGGAGAAGACTGATCAGAGATTCAGCCAAGAGGCCCATGATCACTCTGGATGAACTGCAGAGATCTACAGCTGAGGTGGGAGACTCTGTCAAATGGGACAACAATCAGTCCTATATTGCACAAATCTGGCCTTTATGGAAGAGTGGCAAGAAGAAAGCCATTTCTTAAAGATATCCATAAAAAGTGTCGTTTAAAGTTTGCCACCAGCCACCTGGGAGACACACCAAACATGTGGAAGAAGGTGCTCTGGTCAGATGAAACCAAATGAAACTTTTTGGCAACAATGCAAAACGTTATGTTTGGTGTAAAAGCAACACAGCTCATCACCCTGAACACACCATACCCACTGTCAAACATGGTGGTGGCAGCATCATGGTTTGGGCCTCCTTTTCTTCAGTAGGGATAGGGAAGATGGTTAAAATTGATGGGATGATGGATGGAGCCAAATACAGGACCATTCTGGAAGAAAACCTGATGGAGTCTGCAAAAGACCTGAGACTGGGACGGAGATTTGTTTTCCAACAAGACAATGATCCAAAACATAAAGCAAAATCTACAATGGAATGGTTCAAAAATAAACATACCCAGGTGTTAGAATGGCCAAGTCAAAGTCCAGACCTGAATCCAATCGATAATCTGTGGAATGAACTGAAAACTGCTGTTCACAAATGCTCTCCATCCAACCTCACTGAGCTCGAGCTGTTTTGCAAGGAGGAATGGGAAAAAATGTCAGTCTCTCGATGTGCAAAACTGATAGAGACATACCCCAAGCGACTTAGAGCTGTAATCGCAGCAAAAGGTGGCGCTACAAAGTATTAACTTAAGGGGGCTGAATAATTTTGCACGGCCAATTTTTCAGTTTTTGATTTGTTAAAAAAGTTTGAAATATCCAATAAATGTCGTTCCACTTCATGATTGTGTCCCACTTGTTGTTGATTCTTCACAAAAAAATACAGTTTTATATCTTTATGTTTGAAGCCTGAAATGTGTCAAAAGGTCGCAAAGTTCAAGGGGGTCGAATACTTTCGCAAGGCACTGTATTTATATGGTTTATGCTACAGTACAACTGTTGGAGAAGAATCCCACCCTCCTTCCATAATACAAGAGAGAGTGGTGCTGGTAATGTAGTACTTATCAGCTAACAGGAAGCAGAGAGAGAGAGTGGTGTTATCAGCTAACAAGAAGCAGAGCGAGAGAGTGGTGCTGGTAATGTAGTACTTATCAGCTAACAGGAAGCAGAGAGAGAGAGTGGTGTTATCAGCTAACAGGAATCAGAGAGAGAGAGAGAGAGAGAGAGAGAGAGAGAGAGGTGCTGGTAATGAAGTACTTATCAGCTAACAGGAAGCAGAGAGAGAGAGTGGTGCTGGTAATGAAGTACTTATCAGCTAACAGGAAGCAGAGAGAGAGAGAGTGCATGGGGGCTGGCTGAGGAAGAATATAGAATATATACATCAGTATTATACCAGTAGTATGTCAGTACTAATACCAGTAGAATATCAGTACTAATACCAGTAGTATGTCAGTACTAATACCAGTAGTATGTCAGTACTAATACCAGTAGTATGTCAGTACTAATATATGTAGTACTAATACCAGTAGTATATCAGTACAAATACCAGTAGTATGTCAGTACTAATATATGTAGTACTAATACCAGTAGTATATCAGTACTAATACCAGTAGTATATCAGTACTAATACCAGTAGTATGTCAGTACTAATATATGTAGTACTAATACCAGTAGTATATCAGTAGTATATCAGTACGAATACCAGTAGTATATCAGTACTAATACCAGTAGTATATCAGTACTAATATATGTAGTACTAATACCAGTAGTATATCAGTAGTATATCAGTACTAATACCAGTAGTATATCAGTACTAATACCAGTAGTATATCAGTACTAATATATGTAGTACTAATACCAGTAGTATATCAGTAGTATATCAGTACTAATACCAGTAGTATATCAGTACTAATATATGTAGTACTAATACCAGTAGTATATCAGTAGTATATCAGTACTAATACCAGTAGTATATCAGTACTAATACCAGTAGTATGTCAGTACTAATATATGTAGTACTAATACCAGTAGTATATCAGTAGTATATCAGTACTAATACCAGTAGTATATCAGTACTAATATATGTAGTACTAATACCAGTAGTATATCAGTAGTATATCAGTACTAATACCAGTAGTATATCAGTACTAATACCAGTAGTATATCAGTAGTATATCAGTACTAATACCAGTAGTATATCAGTACTAATACCAGTAGTATATCAGTACTAATATATGTAGTACTAATACCAGTAGTATATCAGTAGTATATCAGTACTAATACCAGTAGTATATCAGTACTAATACCAGTAGTATGTCAGTACTAATATATGTAGTACTAATACCAGTAGTATATCAGTAGTATATCAGTACTAATACCAGTAGTATATCAGTACTAATATATGTAGTACTAATACCAGTAGTATATCAGTAGTATATCAGTACTAATACCAGTAGTATATCAGTAGTAATACCAGTAGTATATCAGTACTAATACCAGTAGTACTAATACCAGTAGTATGTCAGTACTAATA
The DNA here is from genome assembly GCF_036934945.1 of Oncorhynchus masou masou. NCBI lineage: Eukaryota > Metazoa > Chordata > Actinopteri > Salmoniformes > Salmonidae > Oncorhynchus > Oncorhynchus masou. Next base: position 9,686,298 of record NC_088235.1, read on the forward strand.
CCAGTAGTACTAATACCAGTAGTATGTCAGTACTAATACCAGTAGTATGTCAGTACTAATACCAGTAGTATGTCAGTACTAATGCCAGTGGTATGTCAGTACTAATACCAGTGGTATGTCAGTACTAATACCAGTAGTATGTCAGTACTAATACCAGTAGTACTAATACCAGTAGTATATCAGTACTAATACCAGTAGTATGTCAGTAGTATATCAGTACTAATACCAGTAGTACTAATACCAGTAGTATGTCAGTACTAATACCAGTAGTATGTCAGTACTAATACAAGTAGTACTAATACCAGTAGTATGTCAGTACTAATACCAGTAGTACTAATACCAGTAGTATGTCAGTACTAATACCAGTAGTATGTCAGTACTAATACCAGTAGTACTAATACCAGTAGTATGTCAGTACTAATACCAGTAGTACTAATACCAGTAGTATGTCAGTACTAATACCAGTAGTACTAATACCAGTAGTATGTCAGTACTAATACCAGTAGTATGTCAGTACTAATACCAGTAGTACTAATACCAGTAGTATATCAGTACTAATACCAGTAGTACTAATACCAGTAGTATATCAGTACTAATACCAGTAGTACTAATACCAGTAGTATATCAGTACTAATACCAGTAGTACTAATACCAGTAGTATATCAGTACTAATACCAGTAGTATGTCAGTACTAATACCAGTAGTATGTCGGTACTAATACCAGTAGTATATCAGTACTAATATCAGTAGTATGTCAGTACTAATACCAGTAGTACTAATACCAGTAGTATGTCAGTACTAATACCAGTAGTATATCAGTACTAATACCAGTAGTATATCAGTACTAATACCAGTAGTACTAATACCAGTAGTATGTCAGTACTAATACCAGTAGTACTAATACCAGTAGTATGTCAGTACTAATACCAGTAGTATGTCAGTACTAATACCAGTAGTATGTCAGTACTAATACCAGTGGTATGTCAGTACTAATACCAGTGGTATGTCAGTACTAATACCAGTAGTATGTCAGTACTAATACCAGTAGTACTAATACCAGTAGTATATCAGTACTAATACCAGTAGTATGTCAGTACTAATACCAGTAGTATGTCAGTACTAATACCAGTAGTATGTCAGTACTAATACCAGTGGTATGTCAGTACTAATACCAGTGGTATGTCAGTACTAATACCAGTAGTATGTCAGTACTAATACCAGTAGTACTAATACCAGTAGTATATCAGTACTAATACCAGTAGTATATCAGTACTAATATATGTAGTACTAATACCAGTAGTATGTCAGTAGTATATCAGTACTAATGCCAGTAGTATATCAGTACTAATGCCAGTAGTATATCAGTACTAATATATGTAGTACTAATACCAGTAGTACTAATACCAGTAGTACTAATACCAGTAGTATGTCAGTAGTATATCAGTACTAATATATGTAGTACTAATACCAGTAGTATATCAGTAGTATGTCAGTACTAATACCAGTAGTATATCAGTACTAATATATGTAGTACTAATACCAGTAGTATGTCAGTAGTATATCAGTACTAATACCAGTAGTATATCAGTACTAATATATGTAGTACTAATATCAGTAGTATATCAGTACTAATACCAGTAGTATATCAGTAATAATACCAGTAGTACTAATACCAGTAGTATATCAGTACTAATATATGTAGTTCTAATACCAGTAGTATATCAGTAATAATACCAGTAGTACTAATACCAGTAGTATATCAGTACTAATACCAGTAGTATATCAGTAATAATACCAGTATTATATCAGTACTAATATATGTAGTACTAATACCAGTAGTATGTCAGTAGTATATCAGTACTAATACCAGTAGTATATCAGTACTAATATATGTAGTACTAATACCAGTAGTATGTCAGTACTAATACCAGTAGTACTAATACCAGTAGTACTAATACCAGTAGTATGTCAGTAGTATATTAGTACTAATATATGTGGTACTAATACCAGTAGTATATCAGTACTAATATATGTAGTACTAATACCAGTAGTATATCAGTACTAATATATGTAGTACTAATACCAGTAGTATGTCAGTGCTAATACCAGTAGTACTAATACCAGTAGTACTAATACCAGTAGTATGTCAGTAGTATATCAGTACTAATATATGTAGAACTAATACCAGTAGTATATCAGTACTAATATATGTAGTACTAATACCAGTAGTATATCAGTACTAATACCAGTATTATGTCAGTACTAATACCAGTAGTATATCAGTACTAATATATGTAGTACTAATACCAGTAGTATGTCAGTACTAATACCAGTAGTATATTAGCACTAATATATGTAGTATATCACTACTAATATATGTAGTACTAATACCAGTAATATATCAGTACTAATACCAGTAGTATATCAGTACTAATATATGTAGTACTAATACCAGTACTATATCAGTACTAATATATGTAATACTAATACCAGTAGTATATCAGTACTAATATATGTAGTACTAATACCAGTACTATATCACTACTAATATATGTAGTACTAATACCAGTAGTATATCAGTACTAATACCAGTAGTATATCAGTACTAATATATGTAGTACTAATACCAGGAGTATATCAGTACTAATAGCAGTAGTATATCAGTACTAATACCAGTAGTACTAATACCAGTAGTATTTCAGTACTAATACCAGTAGGACTAGTACCAGTAGTAAATCAGCACTAATACCAGTAGTACTAATACCAGTAGTATATCAGCACTAATACCAGTAGTACTAATACCATTAGTATATCAGTACTAATACCAGTAGTACTAATGCCAGTAACATATCCAGTAGTACACCATTTGTTTTACAGTAGTATTCCACCCATACATGTAGCAATCATACCAGTAGTATACCAGTAGCAATCATACCAGTAGTATACCAGTAGCAATCATACCAATGGTATACCAGTAGCAATCATACCAGTAGTGTACCAGTTGTATACCAGTAGCACACATATCAGTAGTATACCAGTTGTATACCAGTAGCAAGCATACCAGTAGTATACCAGTTGTATTACAGTAGTATTCCACCCATACCAGTAGAAATCATGCCATTAGTATACTATTAGTATACCATCCCTACCAGTAGTACTAATACCAGTATTGTACCAGTAGTATATAACCAGTAGTGCTAATACCAGTATTGTACCAGTAGTATATAACCAGTAGTACTGATACCAGTATTGTACCAGTAGTATATAACCAGTAGTGCTAATACCAGTATTGTCCCAGTAGTATATAACCAGTAGTACTAATACCAGTATTGTACCAGTAGTATACTTCCCTACACAGCAGTGTTATTGTGTTGTGTTGAGTTGTTTGGTAGCATTGAATGATCTGTTTGCCCCTTTAGTTGAATCAAACCACTGACACGTCTACGTAGAACACTGTTCGTTTTCTGGCTCCATCCGGGACTCTGCAACTTAATAATGTCATTCCTATAAAATCACTTAATAATGTCATTCCTATAATGTATCTAGCCGCTGTACAGCCCCGCTCTGTTTTAAGTTATTAACCCTATTAGATGCTGTACAACATAATCAAAGAAATGTCACACTGTACACTCTTCTAAAACAACGTACTTCTGTGCTGCTTGATATGAATGATTACTGTCCGTGGATGTTGCTGTTGATGATAAGGGTCTCGTCGTGTTTTAAAAACACGGTTCCATTTTAAATGTCCTTTTTTTTGGTGGAAATTGCTGTTTTTTCTTTTATAAAAAAAAGAGGCTATAAAATATCATCAGTGAATCTGTTGAAAAGTTTAAGTAAAAAGCATGTATTCAGTACTGTACCAAGGCTACAGGGTGTCTGTATTCAGTACTGAACCAAGGCTACAGACTGGCTGTATTCAGTACTGAACCAAGGCTACAGACTGGCTGTATTCAGTACTGAACCAAGGCTACAGACTGGCTGTATTCAGTACTGCACCAAGGCTACAGACTGGCCGTATTCAGTTATGAACCAAGGCTACAGACTGGCTGTATTCAGTACTGCACCAAGGCTACAGACTGGCCATATTCAGTTATGAACCAAGGCTACAGACTGGCCGTATTCAGTTATGAACCAAGGCTACAGACTGGCTGTATTCAGTACTGTACCAAGGCTACAGACTGGCTGCACCAAGGCTACAGACTGGCTGTATTCAGTACTGCACCAAGGCTACAGACTGGCTGTATTCAGTACTGTACCAAGGCTACAGACTGGCTGTATTCAGTACTGCACCAAGGCTACAGACTGGCTGTATTCAGTACTGCACCAAGGCTACAGACTGGCTGTATTCAGTACTGCACCAAGGCTACAGACTGGCTGTATTCTGTACTGCACCAAGGCTACAGACTGGCTGTATTCAGTACTGCACCAAGGCTACAGACTGGCTGTATTCAGTACTGCACCAAGGCTACAGACTGGCTGTATTCAGTACTGAACCAAGGCTACAGACTGGCTGTATTCAGTACTGCACCAAGGCTACAGACTGGCTGTATTCAGTACTGTACCAAGGCTACAGACTGGCTGTATTCAGTACTGTAGTTCTGCCGTATACCTCAATGGCTCCTTCAGGCCTCTTGGCTTTGCTTTTAGGAGGCCATTCTGACTTCCACTTTAGTTCAAATGCTCCTTTACTGTCGTCTCCCATTTGTCCCTGTGTGACTTGGTCAACATTTACCTGGAAGTTAGGATTCACTCTTTAGTCTGACGTAGCATGATACTGGTGTTATACAACCAAATATACCACCCTGACCAGGGATCTGTGTGTGTCTCTGTGTGTGTGTGTCGGTGTCTATGTCGGTGTCTGTGTGTGTCTCTGTGTGTGAGTTTAATGCTAGGTGAAGGGACTGACACACACATCCTGGGTTCTAAGAGAATGCAGTAGAGGTTGTGTGTGTTAGCTAGCGCATGTGTGTGTGTGTGAGTGAGAGCGAGAGATAGAGAGAGAGTGAGACACACAGGGCACCCCCTTTGTCTACAATAAATATGTGTGTCCTTTTGTTCCTCGACCAAACAAATAGAAGATCAGCAGTAGAACGTAGTGAATGCATTCAGGTTCTTTGTGTTGTATTTTTCCATTAGGTCTGGACATTCCCTTTCACAGCAGTGTTTTGGGAACACAACAAAACCAACTCGGATATAACTTCATAGATCCCTGTGTAGAAAAGAAAAGTACATTGAGATGCCTCCAAACTTTGCAAATGTTTATATAAAAAAAAAGTAATTTTTTGTAGTCATCATTTAATTTCAAGTCAATTTATGCGAAGAGACATGTAACTGCCAAAATAAAGGAAACACCAACTTTACAGTGTCTTAATTGGGTGTTGGACCACCAGCAGCCAGAATAGCTTCAATCCACCTTGGTAGAGATACTACAAGGGTCCAAAACTCTCTTCCAGGGATGTGATGAGAAATTCCATCATTTGGTGTTTTGTTGACGGTGGTGGAAAAACCATTCAGTGACAACACGTTCCCTGTGGACTCCAAGTGTTTCCTTTATTCTGGCAGTTACATTCCCATCTCCTTCGAGACTCATCGTCCTGGGTCCGTTTCAGTTGTTCTGATCCGTGACGTCGTCTTCATTCTCTCCTTTGCTGTTAGACAATCCTTAATACATTATTCATGATGATTAATTGTCAAAATAGTCTTTTGTTTTTTGTCACTGTGGAGAAAAGTCTTCCTGAACATAGTTGTTAAGTACCTTGTGCTTTAGCCGATATGCTGATATGCCGTTGATGTAGTTGTCAGAGGAGAAAGGAACGTCATGCTTGAGAACTGTCCACTTCCTCTCCATACCTCCAGCAATGTCAAAGAGATACAATATACAACACATTAAAGACTCAGTCTCGAGGGGAGAGAGACGGTTGTCGCTGAACGAACCGATAAATAATTTCATTGAACTCAAACTCCCATAGACTCCGGTAGAGCTACACAATAAATAGATGTAAATGTGAGGGTGGAATAAATCCTATTTCAGCTTGTCACCTTGTTCATCTGTAAATAAGTTGCCATGGTGTAATTTAATCCTCTGCTTCGGGAAATTAGATCATTTTGGGGGGGCGGAAAACAGTGACTAAATATTCAAATTCTCTCTGTGGGGGGGGGGGGGGGGATCCATATGTCATGTTTTTCTTTTAAACAGATCCTGCCGCTCTTTCCAAAACCAAAAAAATCCCATTTCAATAATATCCACTATTGTCATCATTAGAAGGGCTCACCAGTTCTAGATAGACTGAGGTTACCAGGCCATTGAAAAGCCTTTCATTGGGATTCTGGTTGTTGGTTGTGATCCGAAATCCCCAAAGATGAATAAATCGATAGATGGGATAAATCGGAGTTCGGGCCTTTGTCTTCCGTAAATCCAACAGGCGACGTCCCTCCGACGCTCGTCCCTCATCCCGTCAACTTGTTGCTCTGTCTGACCGAAGACGACGATATTTTTTTTTTTGTGATATTAATTCCTGCTGTGTCTCAGAGGAACCAGAGTTTCCATCGGGCGTGCTTCTTGGAGTCGGCCTTGGCCTTGCGTTTAGGGGTGGAGGTGAAGGCCTCAGGGGGGTAAGGCAGAGAGAAGTGGGGGTCCTCTAAGGGACACAGCCTCTTCATCAAGGGATGCAGCTTGTCTTCCTGCTGTTTGAAGTCCAGCTCCACACTGTGACAGAGAGAGAGACGTTAGTTTAACACTGTGACAGAGAGAGACGTTAGTTTAACACTGTGACAGAGAGAGAGACGTTAGTTTAACACTGTGAAAGAGAGAGATACGTTAGTTTAACACTGTGACAGAGAGAGAGACGTTAGTTTAACACTGTGAAAGAGAGAGAGACGTTAGTTTAACACTGTGACAGAGAGAGACGTTATTACAACACTGTCAGAGAGAGAGAGACATTAGTTCAACACTGTGACAGAGAGAGAGACGTTAGTTCAACACTGTGACAGAGAGAGAGACGTTAGTTCAACACTGTGACAGAGAGAGACGTTAGTTTAACACTGTGAAAGAGAGAGAGACGTTAGTTTAACACTGTGACAGAGAGAGACGTTAGTTTAACACTGTGACAGAGAGAGACGTTAGTTCAACACTGACAGAGAGAGAGACGTTAGTTCAACACTGTGACAGAGAGAGAGACGTTAGTTCAACACTGTGACAGAGAGCGACGTTAGTTCAACACTGTGACAGAGAGAGACGTTAGTTCAACACTGTGACAGAGAGACGTTAGTTCAACACTGTGACAGAGAGAGAGACGTTAGTTCAACACTGTGACAGAGAGAGAGACGTTAGTTCAACACTGTGACAGAGAGAGAGACGTTAGTTCAACACTGTGACAGAGAGAGACGTTAGTTCAACACTGTGACAGAGAGAGATACGTTAGTTCAACACTGACAGAGAGAGAGACGTTAGTTCAACACTGTGACAGAGAGAGAGACGTTAGTTCAACACTGTGACAGAGAGAGAGACGTTAGTTCAACACTGTGACAGAGAGAGACGTTAGTTCAACACTGTGACAGAGAGACGTTAGTTTAACACTGTGACAGAGAGAGACGTTAGTTTAACACTGTGACAGAGAGAGACGTTAGTTCAACACTGTGAGAGAGTGAGACGTTAGTTTAACACTGTGACAGAGAGAGACGTTAGTTTAACACTGTGACAGAGAGAGACGTTAGTTTAATACTGTGACAGAGAGAGACGTTAGTTTAATACTGTGACAGAGACAGAGAGACGTTAGTTTAATACTGTGACAGAGAGAGAGAGACGTTAGTTTAACACTGTGACAGAGAGAGATACGTTAGTTTAACACTGTGACAGAGACATTAGTTCAACACTGTGACAGAGAGAGACGTTAGTTCAACACTGTGACAGAGAAATACGTTAGTTCAACACTGTGACAGAGAGAGAAACAGCCATAAATATATTCAGATCTACACTGCAATACAGCGAGAGAAACAGTAAGATCTACACTGCAATAGAGAGATAAACAGTCAGATCCACACTGTAATATAGAGATAAACAGTCATAAATATATTCAGATCTACACTGTAACACAGAGAAACAGTCAGATCCACACTGTAATATAGAGAGAGAAACAGTCAGATCCACACTGTAATATAGAGATAAACAGTCATAAATATATTCAGATCTACACTGTAACACAGAGAGAAACAGTCAGATCTACACTGTAACACAGAGAGAGAAACAACCATAAATATATTCAGATCTACACTGCAATACAGCGAGAAAAACAGCCATAAATATATTCAGATCTACACTGTAAGACAGAGAGAGAAACAGTCAGATCTACACTGTAACACAGAGAGAGAAACAGTCAGATCTACACTGTAATATAGAGATAAACAGTCATAAATATATTCAGATCTACACTGTAACACAGAGAGAAACAGTCAGATCTACACTGTAACACAGAGAGAGAAACAACCATAAATATATTCAGATCTACACTGCAATACAGCGAGAAAAACAGCCATAAATATAGTCTGATCTACACTGTAACACAGAGAGAGAAACAGTCAGATCTACACTGTAACACAGAGAGAGAAACAGTCAGATCTACACTGTAACACAGAGAGAGAAACAGTCAGATCTACACTGTAACACAGAGAGAGAAACAGTCAGATCTACACTGTAACACAGAGAGATAAACAGCCATAAATATATTCTGATCTACACTGTAACACAGAGAGATAAACAGTCAGATCTACACTGTAACACAGAGAGAGAAACAGCCATAAATATATTCTGATCTACACAACAACACACACCACCATACAGTAGGTTTGGATACTTCCATTTCAGCAATACATCAAAACACTAGAAAGTCACTTCAACAAACGACAGGAGACACTTCAGCCTGCAATACTGTAGCGTTTCAGAGGGAAACGGTGCAGCGACCTTGTTCCCTCAGCGCACTGAGTCATGTTTCCTCATAATGTATTCTCTCTCTGAGAGGGCTGGTTAAAACACTCCTGAAAGAGTCAGGGGGGGGGGGGGGGGGGGGGTTCTGGCTTTATCTGGTTTAGAACACGAGTCAAGGTTGTGAAATCTCCCTCTAGCCAATTACTGATGAGCTGTGTCACAAATGGCATCCTGTTCCACCCGACTGGCCCTGGTGTAATGTAGTGCACTATCATAGGGAATAGAACCCATAGGTCCCTGGTGAAAAGTAGTGCTCTATCATAGGGAATAGAACCCATAGGGCCCTGGTGTAATGTAGTGCACTATCATAGGGAATAGAACCCATAGGTCCCTGGTGTAATGTAGTGCACTATCATAGGGAATAGAACCCATAGGTCCCTGGTGTAATGTAGTGCACTATCATAGGGAATAGAACCCATAGGGCCCTGGTGAAAAGTAGTGCACTATCATAGGGAATAGAACCCATAGGGCCCTGGTGAAAAGTAGTGCACTATCATAGGGAATAGAACCCATAGGTCCCTGGTGTAATGTAGTGCACTATCATAGGGAATAGAACCCATAGGGCCCTGGTGAAAAGTAGTGCACTATCATAGGGAATAGAACCCATAGGTCCCTGGTGTAATGTAGTGCACTATCATAGGGAATAGAACCCATAGGGCCCTGGTGAAAAGTAGTGCACTATCATAGGGAATAGAACCCATAGGTCCCTGGTGTAATGTAGTGCACTATCATAGGGAATAGAACCCATAGGTCCCTGGTGTAATGTAGTGCACTATCATAGGGAATAGAACCCATAGGTCCCTGGTGAAAAGTAGTGCACTATCATAGGGAATAGAACCCATAGGTCCCTGGTGAAAAGTAGTGCACTATCATAGGGAATAGAACCCATAGGTCCCTGGTGAAAAGTAGTGCACTATCATAGGGAATAGAACCCATAGGTCCCTGGTGAAAAGTAGTGCACTATCATAGGGAATAGAACCCATAGGTCCCTGGTGAAAAGTAGTGCACTATCATAGGGAATAGAACCCCCTGTGGCTCAGTCGGTAGAGCATGGCGCTTGCAACGCCAAGCGTCGTGGGTTCGATTCCCGCTGGGGCCACCCATATGTAAAAGTAGTGGCCCCAGCCGACTTGTAAGTCGCTTTGGACAAAAGCGTCTGCTAAATGGGATATTATTATTTATTTTATTTATCATAGGGAATAGGACCCATAGGTCCCTGGTGAAAAGTAGTGCTCTATCATAGGGAATAGAACCCATAGGTCCCTGGTGAAAAGTAGTGCTCTATCATAGGGAATAGAACCCATAGGTCCCTGGTGAAAAGTAGTGCACTATCATAGGGAATAGAACCCATAGGTCCCTGGTGTAAACTAGTGCACTATCATAGGGAATAGAACCCATAGGTCCCTGGTGAAAAGTAGTGCTCTATCATAGGGAATAGAACCCATAGGTCCCTGGTGAAAAGTAGTGCACTATCATAGGGAATAGAACCCATAGGTCCCTGGTGAAAAGTAGTGGTCTATCATAGGGAATAGAACCCATAGGTCCCTGGTGAAAAGTAGTGCACTATCATAGGGAATAGAACCCATAGGTCCCTGGTGAAAAGTAGTGCTCTATCATAGGGAATAGAACCCATAGGTCCCTGGTGAAAAGTAGTGCACTATCATAGGGAATAGAACCCATAGGTCCCTGGTGTAAACTAGTGCACTATCATAGGGAATAGAACCCATAGGTCCCTGGTGAAAAGTAGTGCTCTATCATAGGGAATAGAACCCATAGGTCCCTGGTGAAAAGTAGTGCACTATCATAGGGAATAGAACCCATAGGTCCCTGGTGAAAAGTAGTGCTCTATCATAGGGAATAGAACCCATAGGTCCCTGGTGAAAAGTAGTGCACTATCATAGGAATAGAACCCATAGGTCCCTGGTGTAAACTAGTGCACTATCATAGGGAATAGAACCCATAGGTCCCTGGTGAAAAGTAGTGCTCTATCATAGGGAATAGAACCCATAGGTCCCTGGTGAAAAGTAGTGCACTATCATAGGGAATAGAACCCATAGGTCCCTGGTGAAAAGTAGTGCTCTATCATAGGGAATAGAACCCATAGGTCCCTGGTGAAAAGTAGTGCACTATCATAGGGGATAGAACCCATAGGTCCCTGGTGAAAAGTAGTGCACTATCATAGGGAATAGAACCCATAGGTCCCTGGTGAAAAGTAGTGCTCTATCATAGGGAATAGAACCCATAGGTCCCTGGTGAAAATAGATATATACAATAGATATACAAATGTAAATATACAATAGAACGTTAGCATTAGGGCCACATCTCAGTAGAATGTTAGCATTAGGGCCACGCCACATCTCAATAAAACGTTAGCATTAGGGCCACATCTCAGTGGAACGTTAGCATTAGGGCCACATCTCAGTAGAACGTTAGCATTAGGGTCACATCTCAATGAAATGTTAGCAATTGTGCCACATCTCAATAGAACATTAGCATTAGGGCCACATCTCAGTAGAACGTTAGCATTAGGGCCACATCTCAGTAGAACGTTAGCATTAGGGCCACATCTCAATGAAACATTAGCATTAGTTAGCATTAGGGCCACATCTCAGTAGAATGTTAGCATTAGGGCCACATCTCAGTAGAACGTTAGCATTAGGGTCACATCTCAATGAAATGTTAGCATTAGGGCCACATCTCAATAGAACATTAGCATTAGGGCCACATCTCAGTAGAACGTTAGCATTAGGGCCACATCTCAATGAAACGTTAGCTTTAGGGCCACATCTCAGTAGAACGTTAGCATTAGGGCCACATCTCAGTAGAACGTTAGCATTAGGGCCACATCTCAGAAACGTAGAATTAGGGCCACATCTCAATGAAACGTTAGCATTAGGGCCACATCTCAATGAAACGTTAGCATTAGGGCCACATCTCAATGAAACATTAGCATTAGGGCCACAATCTCAATCAAACGTTAGCATTAGGGCCACATCTCAATGAAATGTTAGCATTAGGGCCAACTCAATGTTAGCAGGGCCACATCTCAATGAAATGTTAGCATTAGGGCCACATCTCAATGAAACGTTAGCTTTAGGGCCACATCTCAATATAAACGTTAGCTTTAGGGCCACATCTCAATGAAACGTTAGCATTAGGGCCACATCTCAATGAAACGTTAGCATTAGAAACGGCCACACATCTCAATGAAACGTTAGCATTAGGGCCACATCTCAATGAAACGATAGCATTAGGGCCACATCTCAATGAAACGTTAGCATTAGGGCCACATCTCAATGAAACATCTCAATGAAACGTTAGCATTAGGGCCACATCTCAATGAAACGTTAGCTTTAGGGCCACATCTCAGTATAACGTTAGCTTTAGGGCCACATCTCAATGAAACGTTAGCATTAGGGCCACATCTCAATGAAACGTTAGCTTTAGGGCCACATCTCAATGAAACGTTAGCATTAGGGCCACATCTCAATGAAACGTTAGCATTAGGGCCACATCTCAATGAAACGTTAGCTTTAGGGCCACATCTCAATGAAACGTTAGCATTAGGGCCACATCTCAATGAAACGTTAGCATTAGGGCCATGTGCCCTAATTGTCCTCAGGCAACGTCCTGATGTCCTAAGTGGCTGAAATATACAGCATTGAGCATTTGGCACGGACTTAAACGGAACACACGAGTGTTTCTGACGCTCAAGTGAGGCGTTTGGCAGCGCGGCTGTTATTGTGACCCTCAGCACTTCTGTGTCGTTAGTTGACTCAGGCCTTTAAAAGGAGGAGGCGTTGTGCAGAGCAGCACTGCTATTAGTGAATTAATCATTCTGTATAGAGCCTTGTAATTATGCTCTAATTTACACAGCCCTAGTTGTGTCTGTCTGTCTCTGTCTGTGTGTCTGTGTGCATGTATGTGCGCGCGGCCGAGGGAGATTGAAGCCTGAAGAGGGAAAACATCTCAGATAGTCTAGATGATGAGGGATGAGGACACTTCATTACTCTATTGGCCTCAGTGCACTGCACTACAGACCTGTGGGTTACTGTACAGTGCTCTACACTGTTACACTCCACTGCACTACTGTTACACTGCATACCTGTGAGTTACTGTACAGTGCACTACACTACTGTTACACTGCAGACCTGTGAGTTACTGTACAGGGCACTACACTACTGTTACACTGCAGACCTGTGAGTTACTGTACAGTGCTCTACACTACTGTTACACTGCACTGCACCACTGTTACACTGCAGACCTGTGAGTTACTGTACAGGGCACTGCAGACCTGTGAGTTACTGTACAGGGCACTGCAGACCTGTGAGTTACTGTACAGAGGGCACTGCAGACCTGTGAGTTACTGCACAGGGCACTGCAGACCTGTGAGTTACTGTACAGGGCACTGCAGACCTGTGAGTTACTGTACAGGGCACTGCAGACCTGTGAGTTACTGCACACTGCAGACCTGTGAGTTACTGTACAGAGGGCACTGCAGACCTGTGAGTTACTGCACAGGGCACTGCAGACCTGTGAGTTACTGTACAGGGCACTGCAGACCTGTGAGTTACTGTACAGGGCACTGCAGACCTGTGAGTTACTGTGCAGGGCACTGCAGACCTGTGAGTTACTGTACAGGGCACTGCAGACCTGTGAGTTACTGTACAGGGCACTGCAGACCTGTGAGCTACTGTACAGGGCACTGCAGACCTGTGAGTTACTGTACAGGGCACTGCAGACCTGTGAGTTACTGTACAGGGCACTGCAGACCTGTGAGTTACTGTACAGGGCACTGCAGACCTGTGAGTTACTGTACAGGGCACTGCAGACCTGTGAGTTACTGTACAGGGCACTGCAGACCTGTGAGTTACTGTACAGGGCACTGCAGACCTGTGAGTTACTGTACAGGGCACTGCAGACCTGTGAGTTACTGTGCAGGGCACTGCAGACCTGTGAGTTACTGTACAGGGCACTGCAGACCTGTGAGTTACTGCACAGGGCACTGCAGACCTGTGAGTTACTGTACAGGGCACTGCATACCTGTGAGTTACTGTACAGGGCACTGCATACCTGTGAGTTACTGTACAGGGCACTGCAGACCTGTGCGTTACTGTGCAGGGCACTGCAGACCTGTGAGTTACTGTACAGGGCACTGCAGACCTGTGAGTTACTGTACAGGGCACTGCAGACCTGTGAGGGCACTGCATACCTGTGAGTTACTGTACAGGGCAGTGCAGACATGTGAGTTACTGTACACGGCACTGCAGACCTGTGAGTTACTGTGCAGGGCACTGCAGACCTGTGAGTTACTGTACAGGGCACTGCAGACCTGTGAGTTACTGTACAGGGCACTGCAGACCTGTGAGTTACTGTACAGGGCACTACAGACCTGTGAGTTACTGTACAGGGCACTACAGACCTGTGAGTTACTGTACAGGGCACTGCAGACCTGTGAGTTACTGTACAGGGCACTACAGACCTGTGAGTTACAACCACCTTGAGCTGGCTATTACTGCAGCCTCTGCATTAAACCTGTCGTCATCTTTAATACATGTATCCCGTATGCATGTCCTGCATGTCGCCCGTTCCGTTATAATGGTCTCCGTTGTCGTTCCAGTGCTGATGGTGGTGCACTCTGTGTTCATCTACGCTGAAGACTCTCTGACAATCTATTACTGAGTCTTTAAGTCCTTAAACATACACACACAGGTCTGTTCACCAGTAAATATTTAAACAGTATACATAGATCTATGATACTGAGTCCCCCCCCCAGCTCTCTCCCGAGTCCCCCCAGCTCTCTCCCGAGTCCCCCCCAGCTCTCTCCCGAGTCCCCCCCCAGCTCTCTCCCGTGTCCCCCCCCCAGCTCTCTCCCGTGTCCCCCCAGCTCTCTCCCCCGAGTCCCCCCCCAGCTCTCTCCCGAGTCCCCCCAGCTCTCTCCCGTGTCCCCCCAGCTCTCTCCCGAGTCCCCCCCCCAGCTCTCTCCCGAGTCCCCCCCCAGCTCTCTCCCGAGTCCCCCCCCCAGCTCTCTCCCGAGTCCCCCCCCAGCTCTCTCCCGTCCCCCAGCTCTCTCCCGTGTCCCCCAGCTCTCTCCCGTGTCCCCCAGCTCTCTCCCGAGTCCCCCCCCCAGCTCTCCCCGAGTCCCCCCAGCTCTCTCCCGAGTCCCCCAGCTCTCTCCCGAGTCTCCCCCCCCCCCAGCTCTCTCCCGTGTCCTCCCAGCTCTCTCCCCGTGTCCCCCAGCTCTCTCCCGTGTCCCCCCAGCTCTCTCCCGTGTCCCCCCAGCTCTCTCCCGTGTCCCCCCAGCTCTCTCCCGTGTCCCCCAGCTCTCTCCCGTGTCCCCCAGCTCTCTCCCGTGTCCCCCAGCTCTCTCCCGTGTCCCCCCAGCTCTCTCCCGTGTCCCCCCAGCTCTCTCCCGTGTCCCCCAGCTCTCTCCCGTGTCCCCCCAGCTCTCTCCCGTGTCCCCCCAGCTCTCTCCCGAGTCCCCCCAGCTCTCTCCCGAGTCCCCCCAGCTCTCTCCCGAGTCCCCCCCAGCTCTCTCCCGAGTCCCCCCAGATCTCTCCCCGTGTCCCCCAGCTCTCTCCCGTGTCCCCCCAGCTCTCTCCCGAGTCCCCCCAGCTCTCTCCCGTGTCCCCCCAGCTCTCTCCCGAGTCCCCCCAGCTCTCTCCCCAGTCCCCCCCCCAGCTCTCTCCCGAGTCCCCCAGCTCTCTCCCGAGTCCCCCCAGCTCTCTCCCGTGTCCCCCCAGCTCTCTCCCGAGTCCCCCCAGCTCTCTCCCGTGTCCCCCCAGCTCTCTCCCGTGTCCCCCCAGCTCTCTCCCGAGTGTCCCCCAGCTCTCTCCCGTGTCCCCCAGCTCTCTCCCGAGTCCCCCCCCAGCTCTCCCCGAGTCCCCCCCCCCAGCTCTCTCCCGAGTCCCCCAGCTCTCTCCCGAGTCTCCCCCAGCTCTCTCCCGAGTCCCCCAGCTCTCTCCCGAGTCCCCCCAGCTCTCTCCCGTGTCCTCCCAGCTCTCTCCCGTGTCCCCCAGCTCTCCCCGAGTCCCCCCAGCTCTCTCCCGTGTCCCCCAGCTCTCTCCCATGTCCCCCCCAGCTCTCCCCCCCCCCAGCTCTCTCCCGAGTCCCCCCCCCAGCTCTCTCCCGAGTCCCCCAGCTCTCTCCCCGAGTCCCCCCAGCTCTCTCCCGTGTCCCCCCCCAGCTCTCTCCCGTGTCCCCCCCAGCTCTCTCCCGTGTCCCCCCAGCTCTCTCCCGAGTCCCCCCAGCTCTCTCCCGAGTCCCCCCCAGCTCTCTCCCCCGTGT
>NC_088235.1:9707564-9752564 GCF_036934945.1 Oncorhynchus masou masou
TTCACGTAGAGTTGATCAGGCTGTTGATCAAGAACTGGGACATTTTCAGCTTCCATGAATTGTGTATGAAAGGCACGACAATGGGCCTCAGGATCTCATCACGGTATCTCTCTGTTCATAACCCCACCTCCACCATGGGGCTCTCTGTTCATAACCCCACCTCCACCATGGGGCTCTCTGTTCATAACCCCACCTCCACCATGGGGCTCTCTGTTCATAACCCCACCTCCACCATGGGGCTCTCTGTTCATAACCCCACCTCCACCATGGGGCTCTCTGTTCATAGCCCCACCTCCACCATGGGGCTCTCTGTTCATAACCCCACCTCCACCATGGGGCTCTCTGTTCATAACCCCACCTCCACCATGGGGCTCTCTGTTCATAACCCCACCTCCACCATGGGGCTCTCTGTTCATAGCCCCACCTCCACCATGGGGCTCTCTGTTCATAACCCCACCTCCACCATGGGGCTCTCTGTTCATAACCCCACCTCCACCATGGGGCTCTCTGTTCATAACCCCACCTCCACCATGGGGCTCTCTGTTCATAACCCCACCTCCACCATGGGGCTCTCTGTTCATAGCCCCACCTCCACCATGGGGCTCTCTGTTCATAACCCCACCTCCACCATGGGGCTCTCTGTTCATAACCCCACCTCCACCATGGGGCTCTCTGTTCATAACCCCACCTCCACCATGGGGCTCTCTGTTCATAACCCCACCTCCACCATGGGGCTCTCTGTTCATAACCCCACCTCCACCATGGGGCTCTCTGTTCATAACCCCACCTCCACCATGGAGCTCTCTGTTCATAACCCCACCTCCACCATGGGGCTCTCTGTTCATAACCCCACCTCCACCATGGGGCTCTCTGTTCATAGCCCCACCTCCACCATGGGGCTCTCTGTTCATAGCCCCACCTCCACCATGGGGCTCTCTGTTCATAGCCCCACCTCCACCATGGGGCTCTCTGTTCATAACCCCACCTCCACCATGGTCCACTGCTTTCCCACATGACGCCATACACAGAAGAATGAGGGATTCATCCTCCAATACTGCCTGCCCTTCCTGGCCGTTTAAACACACACACACAGACACACACACACACACAGACACACACACAGACACACACATAATACACAGGCACACACACACATAATATAATCACACATGCACACAGGCATTTGCATAGACAAGCATATAAAAACATGCACTCAAGCACATAAGTACTGTATCTGCTCCTTAACTTCTTGAAACTCCCCATCCCGGATCCGGGTTTGTGACTAAAGCCTCAGGCTCATTAGCATAACGCAACGTTAACGATTTCTGAAAATCGCAAATAAAATGAAAATAATGCGTCTGCTCTCAAGCTTAGCCTTTTCTTAACAACACTGTCATCTCAGATTTTCAAAATATGCTTTTGAACCATAGAAATGGACTAATTTGTGTAAGAGTATGCAAAGCTAGCATAGCATTTTGAGTAGCATTTAGCACGCAACATTTTCACAAAAACCAGATAACCAAATAAATAAAATCATTTACCTTTGAAGAGCTTCTGATGTTTTCAATGAGGAGACTCTCAGTTACATACCAAAGGCGCAGTTTTTCCTGAAAGCGTCTGTGTGTAGGAGAAATCATTCCGTTTTCTACATTGCGTCTGGCTACCGAAACGAACCGAAAATTCAGTCACCTACAACGTAAAACTTTTTCCGGATTAACTACATAATATCGACCGAAACATGGCAAACGTTGTTTGGAATCAATCCTCAAGGTGTTTTTTCACATATCTCTTCATTGATATGCAGTTCGTGGAAGCTTGCTTTCCTCTCTGTATCCCAAGGAAAAATGCTGGCAGGTGACTTTTGCGCACCAATTTCGGCGCAGGACACCGGGCGGACACCTGGTAAATGTGGTCTCTTATGGTCAATCTTCCAATGATCTGCCTACAAATACGTCACAATGCTGCAGACACCTTGGGGAAAGGGCAGGCTCATTCCTCTCGCATTCACAGCCATATAAGGAGACAATGGAAAACAGAGCCTCAAAAATCCTTGTCATTTCCTGGATGCCATCTCATCTTGGTTTTGCCTGAAGCTCACGTTCTAGGGCACGCACAGAGAATATCTTGGTATTTCTGGACACGTCAGAGTGTTTTCTTTCGAATGGTATCAATTATATGCATAGTCGAGCATCTTTTTGTGACAAAATATCTTGTTTAAAACGGGAACGTTTTTCATCCAAAAATGAAATAGCGCCCCCATAGATGTAAGAGGTTTTAACTTCCTCATTCTGTCTGTGACTACAGTATGTATCTACTCCTTCCTGATTCTGTCTGTGACTACAGTATGTATCTGCTCCTTAACTTCCTCATTATGTCTGTGACTACAGTATGTATCTGCTCCTTAACTTCCTCATTCTGTCTGTGACTACAGTATGTATCTACTCCTTCCTCATTCTGTCTGTGACTACAGTATGTATCTACTCCTTCCTCATTCTGTCTGTGACTACAGTACGTATCTGCTCCTTCCTCATTCTGTCTGTGACTACAGTATGTATCTACTCCTTCCTCATTCTGTCTGTGACTACAGTATGTATCTACTCCTTCCTCATTCTGTCTGTGACTACAGTACGTATCTGCTCCTTCCTCATTCTGTCTGTGACTACAGTATGTATCTACTCCTTCCTCATTCTGTCTGTGACTACAGTATGTATCTACTCCTTCCTCATTCTGTCTGTGACTACAGTACGTATCTGCTCCTTCCTCATTCTGTCTGTGACTACAGTATGTATCTACTCCTTCCTCATTCTGTCTGTGACTACAGTACGTATCTGCTCCTTCCTGATTCTGTCTGTGACTACAGTATGTATCTACTCCTTCCTCATTCTGTCTGTGAGTACAGTATGTATCTGCTCCTTCCTCATTCTGTCTGTGAGTACAGTATGTATCTACTCCTTAACTTCCTCATTCTGTCTGTGACTACAGTATGTATCTGCTCCTTCCTCATTCTGTCTGTGAGTACAGTATGTATCTACTCCTTAACTTCCTCATTCTGTCTGTGACTACAGTATGTATCTGCTCCTTAACTTCCTCATTCTGTCTGTGACTACAGTATGTATCTGCTCCTTCCTCATTCTGTCTGTGACTACAGTATGTATCTGCTCCTTAACTTCCTGATTCTGTCTGTGACTACAGTATGTATCTGCTCCTTCCTCATTCTGTCTGTGACTACAGTATGTATCTACTCCTTAACTTCCTCATTCTGTCTGTGACTACAGTATGTATCTGCTCCTTAACTTCCTCATTCTGTCTGTGACTACAGTATGTATCTGCTCCTTCCTCATTCTGTCTGTGACTACAGTATGTATCTACTCCTTAACTTCCTCATTCTGTCTGTGACTACAGTATGTATCTACTCCTTAACTTCCTGATTCTGTCTGTGACTACAGTGTGTATCTGCTCCTTCCTGATTCTGTCTGTGACTACAGTATGTATCTACTCCTTAACTTCCTCATTCTGTCTGTGACTACAGTATGCATCTGCTCCTTAACTTCCTCATTCTGTCTGTGACTACAGTATGTATCTGCTCCTTAACTTCCTGATTCTGTCTGTGACTACAGTATGTATCTACTCCTTAACTTCCTCATTCTGTCTGTGACTACAGTATGTATCTGCTCCTTAACTTCCTGATTATGTCTGTGACTACAGTATGTATCTACTCCTTAACTTCCTCATTCTGTCTGTGACTACAGTATGTATCTGCTCCTTAACTTCCTGATTATGTCTGTGACTACAGTACTTATCTGCTCCTTCCTCATTATGTCTGTGACTACAGTATGTATCTGCTCCTTCCTCATTCTGTCTGTGACTACAGTGTGTATCTACTCCTTCCTGATTCTGTCTGTGACTACAGTATGTATCTGCTCCTTAACTTCCTCATTCTGTCTGTGACTACAGTACGTATCTGCTCCTTCCTCATTCTGTCTGTGACTACAGTATGTATCTACTCCTTCCTCATTCTGTCTGTGACTACAGTATGTATCTACTCCTTCCTCATTCTGTCTGTGACTACAGTACGTATCTGCTCCTTCCTCATTCTGTCTGTGACTACAGTATGTATCTACTCCTTCCTCATTCTGTCTGTGACTACAGTATGTATCTGCTCCTTAACTTCATGATTCTGTCTGTGACTACAGTATGTATCTACTCCTTCCTCATTCTGTCTGTGACTACAGTATGTATCTACTCCTTCCTCATTCTGTCTGTGACTACAGTATGTATCTACTCCTTCCTCATTCTGTCTGTGACTACAGTATGTATCTGCTCCTTAACTTCATGATTCTGTCTGTGACTACAGTATGTATCTACTCCTTCCTCATTCTGTCTGTGACTACAGTATGTATCTACTCCTTCCTCATTCTGTCTGTGACTACAGTACGTATCTGCTCCTTCCTCATTCTGTCTGTGACTACAGTATGTATCTGCTCCTTCCTGATTCTGTCTGTGACTACAGTATGTATCTACTCCTTCCTCATTCTGTCTGTGACTACAGTATGTATCTACTCCTTAACTTCCTCATTATGTCTGTGACTACAGTATGTATCTGCTCCTTAACTTCCTCATTCTGTCTGTGACTACAGTATGTATCTGCTCCTTAACTTCCTCATTATGTCTGTGACTACAGTATGTATCTACTCCTTAACTTCCTCATTCTGTCTGTGACTACAGTATGCATCTACTCCTTAACTTCCTCATTCTGTCTGTGAGTACAGTATGTATCTGCTCCTTAACTTCCTCATTATGTCTGTGACTACAGTATGTATCTGCTCCTTAACTTCCTCATTCTGTCTGTGACTACAGTATGTATCTGCTCCTTCCTCATTATGTCTGTGACTACAGTGTGTATCTACTCCTTAACTTCCTCATTATGTCTGTGACTACAGTATGTATCTACTCCTTAACTTCCTCATTCTGTCTGTGACTACAGTATGCATCTACTCCTTAACTTCCTCATTCTGTCTGTGAGTACAGTATGTATCTGCTCCTTAACTTCCTCATTATGTCTGTGACTACAGTATGTATCTGCTCCTTAACTTCCTCATTCTGTCTGTGACTACAGTATGTATCTGCTCCTTCCTCATTATGTCTGTGACTACAGTGTGTATCTACTCCTTAACTTCCTCATTCTGTCTGTGACTACAGTATGTATCTGCTCCTTCCTCATTATGTCTGTGACTACAGTATGTATCTACTCCTTAACCTCCTCATTATGTCTGTGACTACAGTATGTATCTGCTCCTTAACTTCCTCATTATGTCTGTGACTACAGTATGTATCTGCTCCTTAACTTCCTCATTCTGTCTGTGACTACAGTATGTATCTACTCCTTCCTCATTCTGTCTGTGACTACAGTATGTATCTGCTCCTTCCTCATTCTGTCTGTGACTACAGTATGTATCTGCTCCTTAACTTCCTCATTATGTCTGTGACTACAGTATGTATCTACTCCTTAACTTCCTCATTATGTCTGTGACTACAGTATGTATCTGCTCCTTCCCTATTCTGTATGTGACTACAGTATGTATCTGCTCCTTAACTTCCTCATTCTGTCTGTGACTACAGTATGTATCTACTCCTTAACTTCCTCATTCTGTCTGTGACTACAGTATGTATCTGCTCCTTAACTTCCTGATTCTGTCTGTGACTACAGTATGCATCTGCTCCTTAACTTCCTGACTCTGTCTGTGACTACAGTATGTATCTACTCCTTAACTTCCTCATTCTGTCTGTGACTACAGTATGTATCTGCTCCTGAACTTCCTGATTATGTCTGTGACTATCTATCTGCTCCTTAACTTCCTCATTATGTCTGTGACTACAGTATGTATCTGCTCCTTAACTTCCTGATTATGTCTGTGACTACAGTATGTATCTGCTCCTTAACTTCCTCATTCTGTCTGTGACTACAGTATGTATCTGCTCCTTAACTTCCTCATTCTGTCTGTGACTACAGTATGTATCTGCTCCTTAACTTCCTCATTCTGTCTGTGACTACAGTCTAACCAGACACCTAGTTATTTGTAGTCAGAACTGTCCAGACTGGTGATGCTAGTCGGGGTGGCAGGTGCAGGCAGCGATCGGTTGAAGAGCATGCATTTAGTTTTACTAACATTTAAAAGCAGTTCAAGGCCACGGAAGGAGAGTTGTAATGGCATTGAAGCTCGTCTGGAGGATTGTTAACACAGTGTCCAAAGAAGGGCCAGAAGTATACAGAATGGTGTCGTCTGCGTAGAGGTGGATCAGAGACTCACCAGCAGCAAGAGTGACATCATTGATATAAACAGAGAAAAGATTCGGCCCGAGAAGTGAACCCTGTGGCACCCCCATAGAGACTGCCAGAGGTCCCGACAACAGGCCCTCCGATGTGACACACTGAACTCTATCTGAGAAGTAGTTGGTCAACCAGCCGAGACAGTAATTTGAGAAACCAAGGCTGTTGAATCTGCCGATAAGAATGTGGTGATTGACAGTCGAAAGCCTTGGCCAGGTCGATGAATACAGCTGCACAGTAATGTTTCTTATCGATGGCGGTTATGATATCGTTTAGGATCTTGAGCGTGGCTGAGGTGCACCCATGACCAGCTCGGAAACCAGATTGCATAGCGGAGAAGGTACGGTGGGATTCGAAATGGTCGGTGATATGTTTGTTAACTTGGCTTTCAAAGACTTTAGAAAGGCAGGGTAGGATTGATATAGGTCTGTAACAGTTTGGGTCTAGAGTGTTTCTCCCTTTGAAGAGGGGGATGACCGCGGCAGCTTTCCAATCTTTGGGGTTCTCAGACGATACGAAAGAGAGGGTGAACAGGCTAGTAATAATGGTTGCAACCATTTTTTGCTCATAGTTTTAGAAAGAGAAGGTCCAGATTGTCTAGCCCAGCTGATTTGTTGCGATTTTTCAGAACATCAGCTGTCTGGATTTGGGTGAAGATAGAAATGATGGAGGCTTGGGCAAGTTGCTGCAGGGGGTGCATAGCTGTTGGCTGGGGTTGGGTTAGCCAGGTGGAAAGCATGGCCAGAAGAATGCTTATCGAAATGATCGATTATCGTAGATTTATCAGTGGTGACAATGTTTCCTAGCCTCAGAGCAGTGGGCAGCTGGAAGGAGGTGCTCTTATTCTCCATGGACTTTACAGTGTCCCAAAACATTTTGGAATTAGTGCTACAGGATGCCTGAAAAAGCTAGCCTTAGCTTTCCTAACTGACTGTGTATATTGGTTCCTGACTTCCCTGAAGAGTTGCATATCACGGGGGCTGTTTGATTCTAATGTGACTATGATGAGGTGTGGGCGTTACCCAGACATACAGAAACACTCACATTCCCCAGACAGACGGTGGAAGGATATTGATATTCCATGATGTACTGTTTGTTCCATCTCGTCCGCAGCACAGCTCCTATATATCCCAGGGAGATGGTTTTCATGGACATCTATTTTAATTACATTGGGTTTTAATCCCTTATCTGTGTCAGTGGGGGACTGCTAGGTTTCATTGTCAATGTTCCCATCCTCTGAATGCACCATGACTGGTCCAAATGGGTCCGATATGGTTCTGGTCTAAAGTAGTGAACCCTGACTGGTCCAAATGGGTCCGATATGGTTCTGGTCTAAAGTCGTCTACCCTGACTGGTCCAAATGGGACCCAATATGGTTCTGGTCTAAAGTAGTGAACCCTGACTGGTCCAAATGGGTCCGATATGGTTCTGGTCTAAAGTCGTCTACCCTGACTGGTCCAAATGGGTCCGATATGGTTCTGGTCTAAAGTAGTGAACCCTGACTGGCCCAAGTGGGTCCTATATGGTTCTGGTCTAAAGTAATGAACCCTGACTGGTCCAAATGGGTCCTATATGGTTCTGTTCTAAAGTAGTGAACCCTGACTGGTCCAAATGGGTCCTATATGGTTCTGGTCTAAAGTAGTGAACCCTGACTGGTCCAAATGGGACCCAATATGGTTCTGGTCTAAAGTAGTGGACCCTGACTGGTCCAAATGGGTCCTATATGGTTCTGGTCTAAAGTAGTGAACCCTGACTGGTCCAAATGGGTCCTATATGGTTCTGGTCTAAAGTAGTGAACTGGTCCAAATGGGTCGGTCCTATATGGTTCTGGTCTAAACTGGTGCATTATATTTGGAATCATTTTGTAACCTTTATTTTGACAAGGGTTCAATGCTTTCTCTCTTCCAGGTGAGCCCTGTGTAGTAGGGTCAATGCTTTCTCTCTTCCAGGTGAGCCCTGTGTAGTCGGGTCAATGCTTTCTCTCTTCCAGGTGAGCCCTGTGTAGTAGGTTCAATGCTTTCTCTCTTCCAGGTGAGCCCTGTGTAGTAGGGTCAATGCTTTCTCTCTTCCAGGTGAGCCCTGTGTAGTAGAGTCAATGCTTTCTCTCTTCCAGGTGAGCCATGTGTAGTCGGGTCAATGCTTTCTCTCTTCCAGGTGAGCCCTGTGTAGTAGAGTCAATGCTTTCTCTCTTCCAGGTGAGCCCTGTGTCCAAATGGGGTCAATGCTTTCTCTCTTCCAGGTGAGCCCTGTGTAGTCGGGTCAATGCTTTCTCTCTTCCAGGTGAGCCCTGTGTAGTAGAGTCAATGCTTTCTCTCTTCCAGGTGAGCCCTGTGTAGTAGGTCAATGCTTTCTCTCTTCCAGATGAGCCCTGTGTAGTCGGGTCAATGCTTTCTCTCTTCCAGGTGAGCCCTGTGTAGTGGGGTCAATGCTTTCTCTCTTCCAGATGAGCCCTGTGTAGTGGGGTCAATGCCTTCTCTCTTCCAGATGAGCTCTGTGTCTCTACAGTAGACTGTACAGTAGACTGTGTGTTGTGGTCTCTACAGTAGACACTAGACTAGAGCTGGTATGATACTATACTGTGTGTTGTGGTCTCTACAGTAGACACTAGACTAGAGGAGCTGGTATGATACTATACTGTTTGTTGTGGTCTCTACAGTAGACACTAGACTAGAGCTGGTATGATACTATACTGTGTGTTGTGGTCTCTACAGTAGACACTAGACGTAGGGCTGGTTTGATACTATACTGTGTGTTGTGGTCTCTACAGTAGACACTAGACTAGAGCTGGTATGATACTATACTGTGTGTTGTGGTCTCTACAGTAGACACTAGACTAGAGCTGGTATGATACTATACTGTGTGTTGTGGTCTCTACAGTAGACACTAGACGAGAGGGGCTGGTTTGATACTATACTGTGTGTTGTGGTCTCTACAGTAGACACTAGACTAGAGCTGGTATGATACTATACTGTGTGTTGTGGTCTCTACAGTAGACACTAGACTAGAGCTGGTATGATACTATACTGTGTGTTGTGGTCTCTACAGTAGACACTAGACTAGAGCTGGTATGATACTATACTGTGTGTTGTGGTCTCTACAGTAGACACTAGACTAGAGGAGCTGGTATGATACTATACTGTTTGTTGTGGTCTCTACAGTAGACACTAGACTTGAGCTGGTATGATACTATACTGTGTGTTGTGGTCTCTACAGTAGACACTAGACTAGAGCTGGTATGATACTATACTGTGTGTTGTGGTCTCTACAGTAGACACTAGACTAGAGGAGCTGGTATGATACTATACTGTGTGGTATGTACTATGTGTGTCTCTACAGTAGACACTAGACTAGAGCTGGTATGATACTATACTGTGTGTTGTGGTCTCTACAGTAGACACTAGACTAGAGCTGGTATGATACTATACTGTGTGTTGTGGTCTCTACAGTAGACACTAGACTAGAGCTGGTATGATACTATACTGTGTGTTGTGGTCTCTACAGTAGACACTAGACTAGAGCTGGTATGATACTATACTGTGTGTTGTGGTCTCTACAGTAGACACTAGACTAGAGCTGGTATGATACTATACTGTGTGTTGTGGTCTCTACAGTAGACACTAGACTAGAGCTGGTTTGATACTATACTGTGTGTTGTGGTCTCTACAGTAGACACTAGACTAGAGGAGCTGGTATGATACTATACTGTGTGTTGTGGTCTCTACAGTAGACACTAGACTAGAGCTGGTATGATACTATACTGTGTGTTGTGGTCTCTACAGTAGACACTAGACTAGAGGAGCTGGTATGATACTATACTGTGTGTTGTGGTCTCTACAGTAGACACTAGACTAGAGCTGGTATGATACTATACTGTGTGTTGTGGTCTCTACAGTAGACACTAGATGAGAGGGGCTGGTTTGATACTATACTGTGTGTTGTGGTCTCTACAGTAGACACTAGACTAGAGCTGGTATGATACTATACTGTGTGTTGTGGTCTCTACAGTAGACACTAGGCTAGAGCTGGTATGATACTATACTGTGTGTTGTGGTCTCTACAGTAGACACTAGGCTAGCTAACCTAGATTCAGCCTAGCTAACCTACCAATTTTATCTCTCTCCCAGGGGCTGGCAGGAGGTCACATGGCTTCAGCAGAAGGGGCCGACTAATTTATGACTAATCTTGTGCCTAAATCACAGCCCTGTCCCCAGGCTTCTCCTCTCACCCCAGCCCTTGTCCTTGCTCTCTCCTCGACCCAACCCTCTGCTCTATTCTCCTCTCTGTATTGTCCCCAAGCTATATAATGGACTGTCCTCACTGCTGCCCCCCCCCCCCTCTTAATAAAACCATGACTGGGCAGTTTCCTCTGTTCTCCTATCACGTTATAATCAGGATGTAGAGTCTCTGTTTAAACCCTGATGTCATCCTCCAAGTCCTGTCATTTAGCCCTCTCTTAATAAAACCATGACTGGGCAGTTTCCTCTGTTCTCCTATCACATTACAATCAGGATGTAGAGTCTCTGCTTAAACCCTGATGTCATCCTCCAGTCCTGTCATTTAGTCTGGTCTTACTGTTAAACAGTTCCCATTACAGTTGACTACAATACCTTTGTCAGCCACACATCAAAGTGAATAGAATGTAGTCCTTCCTGGAAAGACCTCTTTATATCTGACCAGAGTCTGATCCACTAGATGGAGAGAGTGTAGTCTGGTTTAAAGGATACTTCATAGGGTGTAGTCTGGTTTAAAGGATACTTCAGAGGTTGTAGTCTGGTTTAAATGATACTTCAGAGGGTGTAGTCTGGTTTAAATGATACTTCAGAGGGTGTAGTCTGGTTTAAAGGATACTTCAGAGGGTGTAGTCTGGTTTAAATGATACTTCAGAGGGTGTAGTCTGGTTTAAATGATACTTCAGAGGGTGTAGTCTGGTTTAAAGGATACTTCAGAGGGTGTAGTCTGGTTTAAGGGTGTAGTCTGAAATGATACTTCAGAGGGTGTAGTCTGGTTTAAATGATACTTCAGAGGGTGTAGTCTGGTTTAAATGATACTTCAGAGGGTGTAGTCTGGTTTAAATGATACTTCAGAGGGTGTAGTCTGGTTTAAATGATACTTCAGAGGGTGTAGTCTGGTTTAAAGGATACTTCAGTGGGTGTAGTCTGGTTTAAATGATACTTCAGAGGGTGTAGTCTGGTTTAAAGGATACTTCAGTGGGTGTAGTCTGGTTTAAAGGATACTTCAGAGGGTGTAGTCTGGTTTAAAGGATACTTCATAGGGTGTAGTCTGGTTTAAAGGATACTTCAGAGGGTGTAGTCTGGTTTAAAGGATACTTCAGAGGGTGTAGTCTGGTTTAAAGGATACTTCAGAGGGTGTAGTCTGGTTTAAAGGACACTTCAGAGGGTGTAGTCTGGTTTAAAGGATACTTCAGTGGGTGTAGTCTGGTTTAAATGATACTTCAGAGGGTGTAGTCTGGTTTAAATGATACTTCAGAGGGTGTAGTCTGGTTTAAAGGATACTTCTGTGGGTGTAGTCTGGTTTAAATGATACTTCAGAGGGTGTAGTCTGGTTTAAATGATACTTCATAGGGTGTAGTCTGGTTTAAAGGATACTTCAGAGGGTGTAGTCTGGTTTAAATGATACTTCAGAGGGTGTAGTCTGGTTTAAATGATACTTCAGAGGGTGTAGTCTGGTTTAAAGGATACTTCAGAGGGTGTAGTCTGGTTTAAAGGATACTTCAGAGGGTGTAAATGGGGATGCTGGGTAAACAGACTACCAACAGACCTGTAGACCCCCGGGGATGCTGGGTAAACAACAGACTACCAACAGACCTGTAGACCCCCGGGGATGCTGGGTAAAGAACAGACTACCAACAGACCTGTAGACCCCCGGGGATGCTGGGTAAAGAACAGACTACCAACAGACCCCAGTGATGCTGGGTAAACAACAGACTACCAACAGACCTGTCAACCCCTGGGGATGCTGGGTAAACAACAGACTACCAACAGACCTGTCAACCCCTGTGGATGCTGGGTAAACAACAGACTACCAACAGACCTGTCGACCCCTGGGGATGCTTGGTAAACAACAGACCTGTAGACCCCCAGGGATGCTGGGTAAACAACAGACTACCAACAGACCTGTCGACCCCTGGGGATGCTGGGTAAACAACATACTACCAACAGACCTGTAGACCCCCGGGGATGCTGGGTAAACAACATACTACCAACAGACCTGTAGACCCCCGGGGATGCTGGGTAAGAGGACTACCAACAGACCTGTCGACCCCTGGGGATGCTGGGTAAACAACAGACTACCAACAGACCCCCGGGGATGCTGGGTAAACAACAGACTACCAACAGACCTGTCGACCCCTGGGGATGCTGGGTAAACAACAGACTACCAACAGACCTGTAGACCCCCGGGGATGCTGGGTAAACAACAGACTACCAACAGACCTGTCGACCCCTGGGGATGCTGGGTAAACAACAGACTACCAACAGACCTGTAGACCCCTGGGGATGCTTGGTAAACAACAGACCTGTAGACCCCCGGGGATGCTGGGTAAACAACAGACTACCAACAAACCTGTAGACCCCTGGGGATGCTGGGTAAACAACAGACTACCAACAGACCTGTAGACCCCCGGGGATGCTGGGTAAGCGGACTACCAACAGACCTGTCGACCCCTGGGGATGCTGGGTAAACAACATACTACCAACAGACCTGTAGACCCCCGGGGATGCTGGGTAAACAACAGACTACCAACAGACCTGTAGACCCCTGGGGATGCTGGGTAAACAACAGACTACCAACAGACCCCCGGGGATGCTGGGTAAACAACAGACTACCAACAGACCTGTCGACCCCTGGGGATGCTGGGTAAACAACAGACTACCAACAGACCTGTCGACCCCTGGGGATGCTGGGTAAACAACAGACTACCAACAGACCCCCGGTGATGCTGGGTAAACAACAGACTACCAACAGACCTGTCGACCCCTGGGGATGCTGGGTAAACAACAGACTACCAACAGACCCCCGGGGATGCTGGGTAAACAACAGACTACCAACAGACCTGTCGACTGTGATTGTTTTCCATTAAAATGGTCAAAAATAAACAAACATAGCTTCTTAGCAAAGATAAATTATTGCTTGAGAAATGTATCTAGGACTGTCTGGGTGGGGTCTGAGTGGGGTGGAGACAACGGAAAACTAGCTGGTTTTGGAACTCTTTCTTATTGGTCTATTAACTAATGTCACCAGGCAAACTCTTTCTTATTGGTCTATTAACAAATGTCACCAGGCAAACTCTTTCTTATTGGTCTATTAACTAATGTCAGGCAAACTCTTTCTTATTGGTCTATTAACTAATGTCACCAGGCAAACTCTTTCTTATTGGTCTATTAACTAATGTCACCAGGCAAACTCTTTCTTATTGGTCTATAAACTAATGTCACCAGGCAAACTCTTTCTTATTGGTCTATTAACTAATGTCACCAGGCAAACTCTTTCTTATTGGTCTATTAACTAATGTCACCAGGCAAACTCTTTCTTATTGGTCTATTAACTAATGTCACCAGGCAAACTCTTTCTTATTGGTCTATTAACTAATGTCACCAGGCAAACTCTTTCTTATTGGTCTATTAACTAATGTCACCAGGCAAACTCTTTCTTATTGGTCTATTAACTAATGTCACCAGGCAAACTCTTTCTAATTGGTCTATTAACTAATGTCACCAGGCAGGCCAAAACTCCTTCCCGCCAAAACAGACATTTCAGGTGGTCTTTTCAAACAGCTTTTACAGGAAGTTACCATCATTTACACAGGATTATTCCAACCTCAAAGTGTTGAAATATCTATAAAACACAGACAAAGCATGTTTATGTCTGCATTGGGCCTTTAACACACACACACACACACACACACACACACACACACACACCTGGGGATGCTGTAAATTATGCAGACTGTTCCAACAGTGTCACAGTTGGCCCCTGTCCGGATGCTGGAGAGGCTGAGGAGAGGGAGAGAGTAGAGGGGAGAGGGTAGAAAACAGGAGGGGGAGGAGAGAGGGAAGAGGGAGAAAATAGGAGGATGCTGGGTAAACAAGGAGAGGGAGAAACAGACCTGTAGAGGGGGATGCTGGGTAAACAAGAGGGACTACCAACATACCTGTCGACCCTGGGGATGAGGGGTAAACAGGAGAGGAGAGGGGGAGACCCCGGGGATGCTGGAGAAACAAGGAGACTACCAGGACCTGGGAGAAAGGGATGCTGGGAAAAGAGGAGAGGGAGACCTGAGGACAGGGAGAGGAGAGAGGGAAAGGGAGAAAGAGGATGGGGGGTAAAGAGAGGGAGAGGGAGAAAGGGGGAGAGGGAGAAAACAAACCTGAGGGATGCTGGGGAGAAACAGACTACCAACAGACCTGGGAGAAAAGAGGGGATGCTGGGGGAGGAGAGAGGGAAAGGGAGAACCAACAGACCCCGGGAGCTGAGTAAACAACAGACTACCAACAGAGAGGGGGGGGATGCTGGGTAAGGGAGGAACTGACTACCAACAGACCCCGGAGAAAGGGGGATTCTGGGTAAACAACAGAGGAGAGGAGAGGGAGAGAGGAGAGGGGGAGCTGGGTAAAGAAAGACTAGAGGGGGAGAGAGGGAGAAAAGAGGATGCTGGGTGAATGAACAATCACAGGTTTGTTAGACCCCTCCTGTTTGCTCTCTGTCATCTGTTCTTCCTCACTAACAGAACGTGAACATGGACCTGAATAGACGGGGGTGTGTGTTCCATCCCTGATAAAGCCCTTTGTATGGACGGAGGTTCTGTCCCTTTAGCTGAGGCCTTGTCTGATCCTGGACTGAAGTGATGGCTCGGCATTTATGTGTGTGTGTGTGTGTGTGTGCGCCCACGCTGTGGAGGTCTGAAATGTTGTCAGACAATGATTGTCATGCAAATTACTCTCGGTTTCAGGACGATTGACTGTTCATTAACATTAATATAGTCTACACCTTCACAATAAATCCATGTAATATAGTCTACACCTTCACAATAAATCCATGTAATATAGTCTACACCTTCACAATAAATCCATGTAATATAGTCTACTACACCTTCACAATAAATCCATGTAATATAGTCTACCTACACCATCACAATAAATCCATGTAATATAGTCTACATACACCATCACAATAAATACATGTAATATAGTCTACACCACCACAATAAATCCATGTAATATTGTCTACCTACACCTTCACAATAAATCCATGTAATATAGTCTACACCTTCACAATAAATACATGTAATATAGTCTACACCATCACAATAAATCCATGTAATATAGTCTACACCATCACAATAAATCCATGTAATATAGTCTACACCATCACAATAAATCCATGTAATATAGTCTACACCATCACAATAAATCCATGTAATATAGTCTACACCTTCACAATAAATCCATGTAATATAGTCAAACTCCACAATAAATCCATGTAATTAGTCTACCTACACCATCACAATAAATCCATGTAATATAGTCTACACCATCACAATAAATCCATGTAATATAGTTTACACCATCACAATAAATCCATGTAATATAGTCTACCTACAATGTCACAATAAATCCATGTAATATAGTCTACCTACACCGTCTAATAAATCCATGTAATATAGTCTACCTACACCGTCACAAAAAATCCATGTAATATAGTCTACACCATCACAATAAATCCATGTAATATAGTCTACACCATCACAATAAATCCATGTAATATAGTCTACACCATCACAATAAATCCATGTAATATAGTCTACACCTTCACAATAAATCCATGTAATATAGTCTACCTACACCATCACAATAAATCCATGTAATATAGTCTACACCATCACAATAAATCCATGTAATATAGTCTACACCATCACAATAAATCCATGTAATATAGTCTACACCATCACAATAAATCCATGTAATATAGTCTACACCATCACAATAAATCCATGTAATATAGTCTACACCATCACAATAAATCCATGTAATATAGTCTACACCATCACAATAAATCCATGTAATATAGTCTACCTACACCATCACAATAAATCCATGTAATATAGTCTACACCATCACAATAAATCCATGTAATATAGTCTACCTACACCTTCACAATAAATCCATGTAATATAGTCTACCTACACCATCACAATAAATCCATGTAATATAGTCTACACAATCACAATAAATCCATGTAATATAGTCTACACCATCACAATAAATCCATGTAATATAGTCTACACCATCACAATAAATCCATGTAATATAGTCTACACCATCACAATAAATCCATGTAATATAGTCTACACCATCACAATAAATCCATGTAATATAGTCTACACCATCACAATAAATCCATGTAATATAGTCTACACCTTCACAATAAATCCATGTAATATAGTCTACCTACACCATCACAATAAATCCATGTAATATAGTCTACACCTTCACAATAAATCCATGTAATATAGTCTACCTACACCATCACAATAAATCCATGTAATATAGTCTACACCATCACAATAAATCCATGTAATATAGTCTACACCATCACAATAAATCCATGTAATATAGTCTACACCATCACAATAAATCCATGTAATATAGTCTACACCATCACAATAAATCCATGTAATATAGTCTACACCATCACAATAAATCCATGTAATATAGTCTACCTACACCATCACAATAAATCCATGTAATATAGTCTACACCATCACAATAAATCCATGTAATATAGTCTACCTACACCTTCACAATAAATCCATGTAATATAGTCTACCTACACCATCACAATAAATCCATGTAATATAGTCTACACAATCACAATAAATCCATGTAATATAGTCTACACCATCACAATAAATCCATGTAATATAGTCTACACCATCACAATAAATCCATGTAATATAGTCTACACCATCACAATAAATCCATGTAATATAGTCTACACCATCACAATAAATCCATGTAATATAGTCTACACCATCACAATAAATCCATGTAATATAGTCTACACCTTCACAATAAATCCATGTAATATAGTCTACCTACACCATCACAATAAATCCATGTAATATAGTCTACACCTTCACAATAAATCCATGTAATATAGTCTACCTACACCATCACAATAAATCCATGTAATATAGTCTACACCTTCACAATAAATCCATGTAATATAGTCTACCTACACCATCACAATAAATCCATGTAATATAGTCTACACCTTCACAATAAATCCATGTAATATAGTCTACACCATCACAATAAATCCATGTAATATAGTCTACCTACACCATCACAATGATTCCATGTAATATAGTCTACCTACACCATCACAATAAATCCATGTAATATAGTCTACACCATCACAATAAATCCATGTAATATAGTCTACCTACACCTTCACAATAAATCCATGTAATATAGTCTACACCATCACAATAAATCCATGTAATATAGTCTACCTACACCATCACAATACATCCATGTAATATAGTCTACACCATCACAATAAATCCATGTAATATAGTCTACCTACACCATCACAATAAATCCATGTAATATAGTCTACACGATCACAATAAATCCATGTAATATAGTCTACACCATCACAATAAATCCATGTAATATAGTCTACACCATCACAATAAATCCATGTAATATAGTTTACACCATCACAATAAATCCATGTAATATAGTTTACACCATCACAATAAATCCATACAGACAAGCAGGCAGGCATACAGGCATACAGGCAGACAGGCAGCCAGCCAGCCAGGCAGACAGGCAGCCAGACAGGCAGACAGGCAGCCAGCCAGACAGACAGGCAGACAGGCAGGCAGGCAGACAGGCAGACAGACAGACAGACAGACAGACAGACAGACAGACAGGCAGCCAGCCAGACAGACAGACAGGCAGCCAGCCAGCCAGACAGACAGGCAGCCAGACAGACAGACAGACAGACAGGCAGCCAGCCAGACAGACAGACAGACAGACAGACAGGCAGCCAGACAGACAGACAGACAGACAGGCAGCCAGGCAGACAGACAGACAGACAGGCAGCCAGGCAGACAGACAGACAGACAGACAGACAGACAGACAGACAGACAGCCAGACAGACAGACTTCTTATTACATGGTCTAGTGGTAATATACTTTATATTGGTTCAGGATATTGATTGACGGTAAGTTCCTCTGACATGTAATTAGTTTTATTGATCCGTGAAGTTATGTCTCTATTATTATGTAAAACACGTATCGATCTGAAGCTAATCGGTTCGGGACGTTGATACTGTATGTTGACGTTTAAAAAAAACAAAAACATGTTTAATTCCTAACGGCGTAGTCCGTTACCATGACGACAGTGCGTGTAGTGGGTGTTGGCGAATGAGTAGGCGAATTCACTTTGACGATGACATTATGGAGGAGGACTGGTGGAAAGCATATGGTTCATCTCACACACACACACACACACACACACACACACACACACACACACACACACACACACACACACACACACACACACACACACACACACACACCTACACACCTACACACCTACACACCTACACACACCTACACACACACACACCTACACACACACACGCACACACACACACACACCTACACACACCTACACACACACACACCTACACACACACACACCTACACACACACACACACACACACCTACACACACACACAGAGCCTTGTTAGTTCCTCTCTCCCAGGCTGTGGCGTCAGGCTTCCTGAGCAGACTGTTGTCAGAGCACCAGTAAGAATTAAAGAGGTGTTGTGGAGCTCCACCATTAATTACATTTTCATCTAAATTGCGATATGGACATGCACACTCTGTCCAAATCGGATTAAAAAAAGGCTGCGGTATTTAGAGACGACACTGAGCCCGTCTGTAACACTCATTTTATACTTTTACATGTTATTACTGGAGCTGACTGGACCCTGACTGAGCTGACTGGACCTGACTGAGCTGACTGGACCTGACTGAGCTGACTGGACCTGATGGAGCTCGACAACATTCCGCCGCCTGAACCCCATTTTACAACATTCCGGAGCTGCGGAACCCTGACAACATTCCGCTAGCGGAACCCTCGACAACATTCCGCTGCGGAACCCCTGACGACAACATTCTGCTAGCCGAACCCCTCGACAACATTCTGCTGGCCTGAACCCCTCGACAACACTCCGCTAGCCGAACCCCTCGACCACATTCCGCTAACCGAACCCCTCGACAACATTCCGCTAGCCGAACCCCTCGACAGCATTCCGCTAGCCGAACCCCTCGACAGCATTCCGCTAGCGGAACCCCTCGACAGCATTCCGCTAGCGGAACCCATCGACAGCATTCCGCTAGCGGAACCCCTCGACAGCATTCCGCTAGCCGAACCCCTCGACAGCATTCCGCTAGCCGAACCCCTCGACAGCATTCCGCTAGCCGAACCCCTCGACAGCATTCCGCTAGCGGAACCCCTCGACAACATTCCGCTAGCGAACCCCTCGACAGCATTCCGCTAGCCGAACCCCTCGACAGCATTCCGCTAGCCGAACCCCTCGACAGCATTCCGCTAGCCGAACCCCTCGACAGCATTTCAATAATGTTCTTTAAGAAATAGAAACAGTATGTGTGGAGGTCCTGGGCTGAAGTGGTTACAAGGTACTCTGTGGTTGTGAGGCTGGTTGGACGCACTGACAAATTATCTAAAACAAAATTAGGCGGCTTATGGTAGAGAAATTAACACGTAATTATCTGGCAAAAGTTCTGCTGGACATTCCTGCAGTCAGCATGTCTATTGCACATTCCCTCAACTTGGGACAACTGACAGTTTGTTGTTTGACAAAACTGCACATGTTAGTGGTATTTTATTGTCCCCAGCACAAGGTGCACCTGTGTAATGACCATGCTGCTTGATATGCCACATGTCAAGTGGGTGGATTATCTTGGCACAGGAGAAATGTTCACTAACAGGCATGTAAACAAGTTTGTGCACAATATTTGATAGAAATAAGCGTTTTATGCTCATGGAACATGTCTGGGGTCTTTTATTTCAGCTCATGAAACATGTGACCAACACTTTACATGTTGTGTTTCTATTATTGTCCAGTGTGCTTAGTCCCCTTTTTATTCGTTGTCATGCCGACAAAACTGCATTCCTCAGGGCCCTCTGTATTCACACCGTTAAATGAGAATGATCATTCTTGTTCTAGGATTCCAACAGTTTTATCCAACTGTCAGAGAGTGTGTGTGTGTCTATCTCAGAGAGTGTGTGTGTGTCTCAGAGAGAGAGAGTGTGTGAGTGTGTCTCAGAGAGAGAGTGTGTGAGTGTGTGTCTATCTCAGAGAGTGTGTGTGTGTCTATCTCAGAGAGTGTGTGTGTCTCAGAGAGAGTGTGTGTGTGTCTCAGAGAGAGAGAGAGTGTGAGTGTGTCTATCTCAGAGAGTGCGTGTGTCTCAGACACACACACACACTCTCTCTCTCTGAGACACACACACACTCTCTGAGATAGACACACACACACTCTCTCTCTCTCTGAGACACACACACACTCTCTCTGAGACACACACACTCTCTGAGATAGACACACACACACTCTCTGAGATAGACACACACTCACACACTCTCTCTCTGAGACACACTCACACACTCTCTCTCTCTGAGACACACACACACTCTCTGAGATAGACACACACACACTCTGAGATAGACACACACACACTCTCTGAGATAGACACACACACTCTCTCTCTGAGACACACACACACTCTCTCTCTGAGAGACACACACACACACACTCTCTCTCTCTATCTCAGAGAGAGAGAGTGCAAGAATATGGTCCTTTCAATAAACTGCCCAGATGGAGAGATGGATAGTGTTGATGGGGTGTCCAGGCCACTGCCTCATCTTACTCTTTCTCCTTCATGTCTCTCTCTCTCTCTCTCCTTCACATCTCTCTCTCCTTCACATCTCTCTCTCTCCTTCACGTCTCTCTCTCTCCTTCATGTCTCAATTCAATTCAATTCAAGGGGCTTTATTGGCATGGGTAACATGTGTTAACATTGCCAAAGCAAGTAACGTAGATAAAATGTAAAGTGAAATAAACAATAAAAATTAACAGTAGACATCACACATACAGAATTTTCAAAACAATGAAGACATTACAAATGTCATATTATATATATATATATATAGTATTTTATATATACAGTGTTTTTACAATGTACAAATGGTTAAGGACACAAGATAAAATAAATAAGCATAGATATGGGTTGTATTTACAATGGTGAGTGTTCTTCACTGGTTGCCTTTTTCTCGTGGCAACAGGTCACAAATCTTGCTGCTCTGATGGCACACTGTGGAATTTCACCCAGTAGATATGGGAGTTTTTCAAAATTGGATTTGTTTTTGAATTCTTTGTGGATCTGTGTAATCTGAGGGAAATATGTCTCTCTAATATGCTCATACATTGGGCAGGAGGTTAGGAAGTGCAGCTCAGTTTCCACCTCATTTTGTGGGCAGTGAGCACATAGCCTGTCTTCTCTTGAGAGCCATGTCTGCCTCCGGCGGCCTTTCTCAATAGCAAGGCTATGCTCACTGAGTCTGTACATAGTCAAAGCTTTCCTTAATTTTGGGTCAGTCACAGTGGTCAGGTATTCTCCCGCTGTGTACTCTCTGTGTAGGGCCAAATAGCATTCTAGTTTGCTCTGTTTTTTTGTTAATTCTTTCCAATGTGTCAAGTAATTATCTTTTTGTTTTCTCATGATTTGGTTGGGTCTAATTGTGCTGCTGTCATGGGGCTCTGTAGGGTTAGTTTGTGAACAGAGCCCCAGGACCAGCTTGCTTAGGGGACTCTTCTCCAGGTTCATCTCTCTGTAGGTGATGGCTTTGTTGTGGAAGGTTTGGGAATCGCTTCCTTTTAGGTGGTTATAGAATTTAACAGCTCTTTTCTGGATTTTGATAATTAGTGGGTATCGGCCTAATTCTGCTCTGCATGCATTATTTGGTGTTCTACGTTGTACACAGAGGATATTTTTGCAGAATTCTGCGTGCAGAGTCTCAATTTGGTGTTTGTCCCATTTTGTCTTGGTTGGTGAGCGGACCCCAGACCTCACAACCATAAAGGGCAATGGGCTCTATGACTGATTCGAGTATTTTTAGCCAAATCCTAATTGGTATGTTGAAATGTATGTTCCTTTTGATGGCATAGAAAGCCCTTCTTGCCTTGTCTCTCAGATCGTTCACAGCTTTGTGGAAGTTACCTGTGGCGCTGATGTTTAGGCCAAGGTGTGTATAGTTTTTTGTGTGCTCTAGGGCAACAGTGTCTAGATGGAATTTGTATTTGTGGTCCTGGTGACTGGAGCTTTTTTGGAACACCATTATTTTGGTCTTACTGAGATTTACTGTCAGGGCCCAGGTCTGACAGAATCTGTGCATAAGATCTAGGTGCTGCTGTAGGCCCTCCTTGGTTGGTGACAGAAGTACCAGATCATCAGCAAACAGCAGACATTTGACTTCAGATTCTAGTAGGGTGAGGCCGGGTGCTGCAGACTTTTCTAGTGCCCGCGCCAGTTCGTTGATATATATGTTGAAGAGGGTGGGGCTTAAGCTGCATCCCTGTCTAACCCCACGACCCTGTGTGAAGAAATTTGTGTGTTTTTTTGCCAATTTTAACCGCACACTTGTTGTTTGTGTACATGGATCTTATGATGTCGTATGTTTTACCCCCAACACCACTTTCCATCAGTTTGTATAGCAGACCCTCATGCCAAATTGAGTCGAAGGCTATTTTGAAATCAGCAAAGCATGAGAAGACTTTGCCTTTGTTGTGGTTTGTTTGGTTGTCAATTAGGGTGTGCAGGGTGAATACATGGTCTGTTGTACGGTAATTTGGTAAAAAGCCAATTTGACATTTGCTCAGTACATTGCTTTCATTGAGGAAGTGTACGAGTCTGCTGTTAATGATAATGCAGAGGATTTTCCCAAGGTTACTGTTGACGCATATTCCACAGTAGTTATTGGGGTCAAATTTGTCTCCATTGTTGTGGATTGGGGTGATCAGTCCTTGGTTCCAAATATTGGGGAAGATGCCAGAGCTAAGGATGATGTTAAAGAGTTTTAGTATAGCCAATTGGAATTTGTTGTCTGTATATTTGATCATTTCATTGAGGATACCATCAACACCACAGGCCTTTTTGGGTTGGAGGGTTTTTATTTTGTCCTGTAACTCATTCAATGTAATTGGAGAATCCAGTGGGTTCTTGTAGTCTTTAATAGTTGATTCTAAGATCTGTATTTGATCATGTATATGTTTTTGCTCTTTATTCTTTGTTATAGAGCCAAAAAGATTGGAGAAGTGGTTTACCCATACATCTCCATTTTGGATAGATAATTATTCGTGTTGTTGTTTGTTTAGTGTTTTCCAATTTTCCCAGAAGTGGTTAGAGTCTATGGATTCTTCAATTACATTGATCTGATTTCTGACATGCTGTTCCTTTTTCGTCTCTCTTTTACGTCTCCCTCTCTCCTTCACGTCTCTCTCTCTCTCCTTCACGTCTCTCTCTCTCTCCTTCATGTCTCTCTCTCCTTCATGTCTCTCTCTCCTTCACGTCTCTCTCTCTCCTTCACGTCTCTCTCTCTCTCCTTCACGTCTCTCTCTCCTTCATGTCTCTCTCTCCTTCATGTCTCTCTCTCTCCTTCACGTCTCTCTCTCTCCTTCACGTCTCTCTCTCTCCTTCACGTCTCTCTCTCTCCTTCATGTCTCTCTCTCCTTCACGTCTCTCTCTCTCTCGCTCTCCTTCGCATCTCTCTCTCGCGCTCTCCTTCACATCTTTCTCTCTCTCTCACTCCTTCACATCTCTCTCTCTCTCTCTTGCTCTCCTTCACATCTCTCTCTCTCTTGCTTTCCTTCACATCTCTCCCTCTCTCTCCTTCACATCTCTCTCTCGCTCTCCTTCATCTCTCCCTCGCTCTCCTTCCTCTCTCTCTCTCTCTCTCTCGCTCTCCTTCGTCTCTCTTTCTCTTGCTCTCTCTCTCTCTCACTCTCCTTCATCTCTCTCGCTCTCTCTCTCGCTCTCCTTCATCTCTCTCTCTCACTCTCTCTCTCTCTCTCTCTCCTTCATCTCTCTCTCTCTCTCTCGCTCTCCTTCACATATATATATATGTCTCTCTGTTCTCTCTCTCATTCACATCTCTCTCTCCTTCACATCTCTCTCTCTCTCCTTCACATCTCTCTCTCTCTCCTTCACATCTCTCTCTGTTCTCTCTCTCCTTCACATCTCTCTCTGTTCTCTCTCTCCTTCACATCTATATATCTCTCTCTGTTCTCCCTCTCCTTCACATCTCTCTCATAGAACTGAGGAAAGAACATGTTCTGACATCCTCTGAAGACTTGTTACAATCTTTAAGCGTGAAGTGATTTCATCCCTCTGTGACCAAGAGAAAGTGGTTTTGGTTCAATTCTACTGAATTATTATTTATTTTTTTCCATGTTGAAAGTTTAAAATCTGTGGTGAGAACATCCCCGTGAGATGAGACCGATGCTGCTGCTCTCCTCTTTAATATGACACGTGGGACTCACGTCCAGAGGAAATCGATTTGGCCAGAAAATGTTGCACGTCACTCCCTATGCAAATGAGATGTCAGATCTCCTACTCCATCTCAGCTCCTGGCGGCCAGCGCCAGCTGAACAGGGAGACTCAGCTGTTTCGCTGACTGTAAAGCAATTGACATTGTGCAGTTCACAGAGCTGTACACAACAATGTCAGTCAGGAACCGGTCCAGAACTGCTATTGGTCCCCTAACTAGAGGAGTTGATATTCAAATGAACAGTAGTTATACACATGCTATTGGTCCCCTAACTAGAGTAGTTGATATTCAAATGAACAGTAGTTATACACATGCTATTGGTCCCCTAACTAGAGGAGTTGATATTCAAATGAACAGTTTCAGTTTAGTCACAGCTCTTCCTGTCAGACACAGGTGATATACAGTTTAGTCACAGCTCTTCCTGTCAGACACAGGTGATATACAGTTTAGTCACAACTCTTCCTGTCAGACACAGGTGATATACAGTTTAGTCACAGCTCTTCCTGTCAGACACAGGTGAAATACATTAGGTACTCCGGCCTCACATGCGTAGGCAGGCACCACACACACACACACACACACACACACTCACACACACACACATACACCTACACACACCTACACACCTACACACACACACACACCTACACACCTACACACCTACACACCCACACACCTACACACACACCTACACACACACACACCTACACACCTACACACACACACACACACACACACACACACACACACACACACACACACACACACACACCTACACACACACCTACACACACACACACCTACACACCTACACACACACACACACCTACACACCTACACACCCACACACCTACACACACACACTACACACACACACACACACACACACACACACACACACACACACACACACACACACACACACGGATCTACACACACACACACACCTACACACCTACACACCCACACACCTACACACACACCTACACACACACACACACCTACACACACACACACACACACACCTACACACACACACACACACACACCTACACACACACACACACACACACACACACACACACACACACACACACACACACACACACACACACACACACACACACACACACACACACACACACACACACACACACACACACACCACTCTGCATGCCCCGGCAACAGCTGTGCTCTTGGGATGTCTGAGAGGACATCAGGGCGGATCTTGGCAGGGCCGCCACCAGGCATCCACTTTTCCTCAAAGGCGAGCCGTGTCCTCCTCCTCATTCCCCTCTCCACCCCTCCTCCTTATCCCCCAGCGACCTGGTCCTGTACAGATCGTCTGAATAATGAACCGTATAGGAGAGACTTAAACATACATCTCCCTGAGTTAGGGAGACAACGGAGGAATCTCTCTCTCCTCTCTCCACCTCTCTCACTCTCTCTCTCCTCTCTCTCCTCTCTCTTGCTCTCTCCCCTCTCTCTCCTCTCTCTCTCTGGGCCTCAACTCCTGTAAACCCAGGGGACTGGCACACAGAGTTGGGTCTCTGTCGTGGACAACAGCTATTTTAGGATCCGTTCTTATGTGTAAGAACCACATACTGTCGTCAGGGAATATCTAACATAGTCTACATGACCAAGAATATTTGTTCACCTGCTCGTCTAATATCTCATTCCAAAATTATGAGCATTAATATGAGATTGGTTTCCCCTCTGCTGCTATAACAGCCTCCACTCTTCTGGGAAGGCTTTCCACTAGATGTTGGAACATTGCTGCTATAACAGCCTCCACTCTTCTGGGAAGGCTTTCCACTAGATGTTGGAACATTGCTGCTATAACAGCCTCCACTCTTCTGGGAAGGCTTTCCACTAGATGTTGGAACATTGCTGCTATAACAGCCTCCACTCTTCTGGGAAGGCTTTCCACTAGATGTTGGTACATTGCTGCTATAACAGCCTCCACTCTTCTGGGAAGGCTTTCCACTAGATGTTGGAACATTGCTGCTATAACAGCCTCCACTCTTCTGGGAAGGCTTTCCACTAGATGTTGGAACATTGCTGCTATAACAGCCTCCACTCTTCTGGGAAGGCTTTCCACTAGATGATGGAACATTGCTGCTATAACAGCCTCCACTCTTCTGGGAAGGCTTTCCACTAGATGTTGGAACATTGCTGCTAATACAGCCTCCACTCTTCTGGGAAGGCTTTCCACTAGATGATGGAACATGCAGTTTGGAACTCGGTAGTGAGTGTTGTAATCAACGACAGATTATTTTTACACCCGGTGCGTTTGACCACTCGGCGGTCCCGTTCTGTGAGCTTGTGTGGCCTGCCACTTCACGTATGAGCCGTTGTTGCTCCTAGACGTTTCCAATTCACAATAACACCACTTACAGTTGACAGGGTAGAAATTGGCCAAACTGACTTGTTGGAAAGGTGGCATCCTATGATGGTGCCACGTTGAAAGGCTCTGAGCTCTTCAGTAAGGCCATTCAACTGCCAATGTTTGTCTATGGAGATTGCACGGCTGTGTACTCAATTTTATACACCTGTCACCCACGGGTATAGCTGAGGTAGCCGAATCGACTCATTTGAAGGGGCGTTCCCATACTGCTGTATATATAGTGTACCTTGTCTCTTTTCTTCTTTAGGAGAAACACTGTCAATGTCTCGGCCGTCACTTTCTCTCCCCCTTGCTACTGACATGTTGTTGTCTGTGAAATATACATGTTCCATTTGTTTCCTATCCCAGTTTCTCTACTGTTTTATCACGTGTAATCATGGCCTCCCAGTTTCTCTACTGTTTTATCACGTGTAATCATGGCCTCCCAGTTTCTCTACTGTTTTATCACGTGTAATAATGGCCTCCCAGTTTCTCTACTGTTTTATCACGT
Organism: Oncorhynchus masou masou; assembly: GCF_036934945.1. Lineage (NCBI taxonomy): Eukaryota > Metazoa > Chordata > Actinopteri > Salmoniformes > Salmonidae > Oncorhynchus > Oncorhynchus masou. Next base: position 9,735,457 of record NC_088235.1, read on the forward strand.
GTAATAATGGCCTCCCAGTTTCTCTACTGTTTTATCACGTGTAATCATGGCCTCCTAGTTTCTCTACTGTTTTATCACGTGTAATCATGGCCTCCCAGTTTCTCTACTGTTTTATCACGTGTAATAATGGCCTCCCAGTTTCTCTACTGTTTTATCACGTGTAATCATGGCCTCCCAGTTTCTCTACTGTTTTATCACGTGTAATCATGGCCTCCCAGTTTCTCTACTGTTTTATCACGTGTAATAATGGCCTCCCAGTTTCTCTACTGTTTTATCACATGTAATAATGGCCTCCCGGTTTCTCTACTGTTTTATCACGTGTAATAATGGCCTCCCAGTTTCTCTACTGTTTTATCACGTGTAATAATGGCCTCCCAGTTTCTCTACTGTTTTATCACGTGTAATAATGGCCTCCCAGTTTCTCTACTGTTTTATCACGTGTAATAATGGCCTCCCAGTTTCTCTACTGTTTTATCACGTGTAATAATGGCCTCCCAGTTTCTCTACTGTTTTATCACGTGTAATAATGGCCTCCTAGTTTCTCTACTGTTTTATCACGTGTAATCATGGCCTCCCAGTTTCTCTACTGTTTTATCACGTGTAATCATGGCCTCCCAGTTTCTCTACTGTTTTATCACGTGTAATCATGGCCTCCCAGTTTCTCTACTGTTTTATGTGCAACGTGGTTTTTCAGCAGAACATTACACATCACGTCTAAAGGGCAAACGTCTCCAGACTAAATGCACTTTGACACAACGCATTGACTTACATGAGGATCGGATGGTGCGCCATGCGAGCGTAGATGTACCGTGTTCACCTAACAGCCCTGGGCTGTTCCTGTTTGGACTGTTCCTGTTTGGACTGCTGACATTTCTGACAGAGCGGGGCTGTGTTGCTCACGCAGCGTGACGACACAAACATTAGAATCTCTGCTTTGGGGTTGTGGAGAAGAGAAACGATCTGCTGTGATTAAAAAACCCCATTGGACAGGAGACAGACTATCCACATTCTACCAGCTGTTCGACTCGGTATCAGACGTTTACGTTACTCAATGTACGTTTACATTACTCAATGTACGTTTACATTACTCAATGTACGTTTACATTACTCAATGTACGTTTACATTACTCAATGTACGTTTACTACTCAATGTACGTTTACATTACTCAACATACATTACTCAATGTACGTTTACATTACTCAATGTACGTTTACTACTCAATGTACGTTTACATTACTCAACATACATTACTCAATGTACGTTTACAACTCAATGTACGTTTACAACTCAATGTACGTTTACATTACTCAATGTACGTTTACATTACTCAATGTACGTTTACTACTCAATGTACGTTTACATTACTCAACATACATTACTCAATGTACGTTTACATTACTCAATGTACGTTTACTACTCAATGTACGTTTACATTACTCAACATACATTACTCAATGTACGTTTACATTACTCAATGTACGTTTACTACTCAATGTACGTTTACATTACTCAACATACATTACTCAATGTACGTTTACATTACTCAATGTACGTTTACATTACTCAATGTACGTTTACAACTCAATGTACGTTTATATTACTCAATGTACGTTTACAACTCAATGTACGTTTACATTACTCAATGTACGTTTACATTACTCAATGTACGTTTACATTACTCAATGTACGTTTACAACTCAATGTACGTTTACATTACTCAATGTACGTTTACATTACTCAATGTACGTTTACAACTCAATGTACGTTTACATTACTCAACATACATTACTCAATTGTTAGTTTACATTACTCAATGTACATTTACAACTCAATGTACGTTTACAACTCAATGTACGTTTACAACTCAATGTACGTTTACAACTCAATGTACGTTTACATTACTCAATGTACGTTTACAACTCAATGTTTATATTACTCAACAGACATTACTAAATTGTGCGTTTACATTACTCAATGTACGTTTACAACTCAATGTATGTTTATATTACTCAATGTACATTTACATTACTCAATGTACGTTTACAACTCAATGTACGTTTACATTACTCAATGTACGTTTACAACGCGATGTACGTTTACAACTCAATGTACGTTTACATTACTCAATGTACGTTTACAACTCAATGTACGTTTACAACTCAGTGTATGTTTATATTACTCAACATACATTACTCAATGTACGTTTACATTACTCAATTGTTAGTTTACATTACTCAGTTGTTAGTTTACATTACTCAATTGTTAGTTTACATTACTCAATTGTTAGTTTACATTACTCAATTGGTAGTTTACATTACTCAATTGGTAGTTTACATTACTCAATTGGTAGTTTACATTACTCAATTGGTAGTTTACATTACTCAATTGTTCGTTTACATTACTCAATTGTTCGTTTACAACTCAATGTACGTTTACAACTCAATGTACGTTTACATTACTCAATGTACGTTTACATTACTCAATGTACGTTTACATTACTCAATGTACGTTTATATTACTCAACATACATTACTCAATGTACGTTTACATTACTCAATTGTTAGTTTACATTACTCAATTGTTAGTTTACATTACTCAATTGGTAGTTTACATTACTCAATTGGTAGTTTACATTACTCAATTGGTAGTTTACATTACTCAATTGGTAGTTTACATTACTCAATTGTTAGTTTACATTACTCAATTGTGCGTTTACATTACTCAATGTATGTTTATATTACTCAACATACATTACTCATTGTGCGTTTACATGACTCAATGTGTTATACAACGTCATCTAGCAGTTTACCGCGACACATGAGAGAGCCTCACCAAAGTCGTTGTCCGGATTTTTTTTTTAAACCTCATCATCCAAAACAGAAACGTTTCAAGAAATTGAAATAGCGGCCATATTTTCCCGTTAATTAATAACAAAAAAAAGTACAATGATGAAACTTGGGAAGCCATTTTGAATACATGTTGTCGGTCCTAGTGTCATGTAATGTTCAGAATACGCTGAGGGGAGTTGTTTATTTCAGTACTTCTGCCAGTGAATGAAAGCCAGGCTATAGTTTCTACGTTGTACTAGATACCACTGCTACATGAGTCATATGAAATAGTCAAGTGTCGAGGTCGTCATGGCTCCCGAATGGCGCAGCAGTCTACTGCACTGCATCTCAGTGCTAGAGGGGTCACTACAGACCCTGGTTCGAATCCAGGCCGTATCACATCCGTCTAATACACAGCATCTCAGTGCAGGAGGCGTCACTACAGACCCTGGTTCGAATCCAGGCCGTATCACAGCGGTCTAATACACTGCATCTCAGTGCTAGAGGCGTTACTACAGACACCCTGGTTCGAATCCAGGCCGTATCACAACCGGGCCGTGATTGGGAGTCCCACGCCCAGTTTCGTCCGGGTTAGGGTTTGGCCGGGAGTAGGCCGTCATTGTAAATAAGAATTTGTTCTTAACTGACCAGCCTAGTTAAATATTGATACTTTTAATTATTATTATTATTTTTTTACTATTGTCGTCGTATCTGAGGTTCATCCTGCGGCTCGTGTTGATGTCACGTCCCTCACTTTCAGTGTCGAGTGGGCTCACCGCTTCCTCATATTACTGCTAGAGATAATGTATCTATGAAGGGTAAGGTAATGGTTCTTCCAGGACATCCTGCTCAGCACGAGGGTCAACTGCCTTTAGCTCAGGTGTAAAGGACGTCCCTCTCCTTGCTCAGCTACGACCACGTCCTCCTTATTCAGCCCGTACCTGGCTCCAACTCAGAGGACCTCTCCTTGCTCAGCTACGACCACGTCCTCCTTATTCAGCCCGTACCTGGCTCCAACTCAGAGGACCTCTCCTTGCTCAGCTACGACCACGTCCTCCTTATTCAGCCCGTACCTGGCTCCAACTCAGAGGACCTCTGCTTTACAAAAACACATGACCCGCTTCCTCGAGTGTCTTATCTGATCTCTCCATCTCAGAAGCTAATGAGGGACACTTAAGGCTGAGGAGCACGCCTCTCTCGCGCGCACACACACACACACACACACACACACACACACACACACACACACACACACACACACACACACACACACACACACACACACACACACACACACACACAGAGAGAGTCACACACACACACAGAGAGAGTCACACACACACACAGAGACACACACGGAGAGAGAGAGTGAGAGAGAGAGAGAGAGAGACACACACACACACAGAGAGCTGCCACTAACATGTACACCAGCCTGTCTAGCTCTGTATCTAGCTAGTCATCTCCTGCTAAGGGAAGTAATTAAGTCATTTTGGGAGGAGATTTGTCTGTTTTAATCACCTTCCTGGACTGCAGCCAATTGTTGTCACACGCACAAGTGTCTCTGTCTCACACACACACACACACACACACACACACACACACACACACACACACACACACACACACACACACACACACACACATACCACCAAAGTCTCTCTCACAGATATCACCCATGTGTCTCTTGCTCGCTCTCTCTCTCACTCTCACTCTCATTCTCTCTCACACACACACACACACACACACACACACACACACACACACACACACACACACACACACACACACACACACACACACACAGATTGTCCTGTCATCTCCACTGTAGGACAGCCCGGTAATAAGAACTGAAGAGAGAGGGTTTTGTTTTCCTGTAGTGAATTGCCATGATGGATCTGAAGCAGTGGCTCAATAAAACACGAACCCTGTTGTTGTGATTACATGATATCACCTGACTGGCTCGTCAAACCACTTCGGACAAATTGAGCCAGCTGATTGGTTGGTCCTCTCGCAGAATAGCTCCAGTTTTTTGTTGTTGTTGTTGATATCTAGAGAAAATCCCCCCCAGAGAAGGATATGATCCCTTTTTAAAGAGCCCATAAGGGGCCCCCCTCCTATAAGGGGACTTCCTCATCCCTTTTATCTGCTGGTCTGTTCCATTGTCTTCAATAAATACAACCTAGCTGGACTAGTCCATTTAGTTCTGAATCAGAGCTCCGGTATTCCACCAATACAACCTAGATGGATTAGTCCATTTAGTTCTGAATCAGAGCTCCACTATTCCACCAATACAACCTAGATGGACTAGTCCATTTAGTTCTGAATCAGAGCTCCATTATTACACCAATACAACCTAGACGTACTAGTCCATTTAGTTCTGAATCAGAGCTCCACTATTCCACCAATACAACCTAGACGTACTCGTCTAGTAGTTATGAATCAGAGCTCCGGTATTCCACCAATACAACCTAGATGGACTAGTCCATTTAGTTCTGAATCAGAGCTCCACTATTCCACCAATACAACCTAGATGGACTAGTCCATTTAGTTCTGAATCAGAGCTCCACTATTCCACCAATACAACCTAGAGGGACTCGTCTAGTAGTTATGAATCAGAGCTCCTCTATTCCACCAATACAACCTAGACGGACTCATCTAGTAGTTATGAATCAGAGCTCCACTATTCCACCAATACAACCTAGACGGACTTGTCTAGTAGTTATGAATCAGAGCTTCTCTATTCCACCAATACAACCTAGACAGACCCGTCTAGTAGTTATGAATCAGAGCTTCTCTATTCCACTAATACAACCTAGACAGACTCGTCTAGTAGTTATGAATCAGAGCTTCTCTATTCCACCAATACAACCTAGATGGACTCATCTAGTAGTTATGAATCAGAGCTCCACTATTCCACCAATACAACCTAGATGGACTCGTCTAGTAGTTATGAATCAGAGCTCCACTATTCCACCAATACAACCTAGATGGACTAGTCTAGTAGTTATGAATCAGAGCTCCACTATTCCACCAATACAACCTTGATGGACTCGTCTAGTAGTTATGAATCAGAGCTCCACTATTCCACCAATACAACCTAGATGGACTCGTCTAGTAGTTATGAATCAGAGCTCCACTATTCCACCAATACAACCTAGATGGACTAGTCTAGTAGTTATGAATCAGAGCTCCACTATTCCACCAATACAACCTAGATGGACTCGTCTAGTAGTTATGAATCAGAGCTCCACTATTCCACCAATACAACCTAGATGGACTAGTCTAGTAGTTATGAATCAGAGCTCCACTATTCCACCAATACAACCTTGATGGACTCGTCTAGTAGTTATGAATCAGAGCTCCACTATTCCACCAATACAACCTAGATGGACTCGTCTAGTAGTTATGAATCAGAGCTCCACTATTCCACCAATACAACCTAGATGGACTAGTCTAGTAGTTATGAATCAGAGCTCCACTATTCCACCAATACAACCTAGATGGACTAGTCCATTTAGTTCTGAATCAGAGCTCCACTATTCCACCAATACAACCTAGATGGACTAGTCCATTTAGTTCTGAATCAGAGCTCCACTATTCCACCAATACAACCTAGATGGACTAGTCCATTTAGTTATGAATCAGAGCTCCACTATTCCACCAATACAACCTAGATGGACTCATCTAGTAGTTATGAATCAGAGCTCCACTATTCCACCAATACAACCTAGATGGACTCATCTAGTAGTTATGAATCAGAGCTCCACTATTCCACCAATACAACCTAGACGGACTCATCTAGTAGTTCTGAATCAGAGCTCCTCTATTCCACCAATACAACCTAGAGGGACTCGTCTAGTAGTTCTGAATCAGAGCTCCGGTATTCCACTGTCATCTCACAGGCTTTTCTACTGTACGTGAAACACACCATGAACACAGGATTCATCATATCTGAGTGATTCATAATGTGATGCTGCTGGGTCTTCCATGGTTCCTCTCGCACTTATACTACAGCGTTGTTCAATTCTCCATGCTGATTGGCTAGGAGGGTATATTCTAGAGCGTTGATTCGTTCAGATATACAGACAGTTGGACAAGATATTGGACACCACCTGAAGTAGATCCACTTAAATATTACAGCAACACATCACTACCCAGTATATCATGTTAACTAGTATAACTAGTCTCCCGATCACCATCACTACCCAGTCTCTCAGGTTAACTAGTATAACTAGTCCCCTGATCACCATCACTACCCAGTCTCTCATGTTAACTAGTATAACTAGTCCCCTGATCACCATCACTACCCGGTCTCTCATGTTAACTAGTATAACTAGTCCCCTGATCACCATCATTACCCAGTCTCTCAGGTTAACTAGTATAACTAGTCCCCTGATCACCATCACTACCCAGTCTCTCATGTTAACCAGTATAACTAGTCCCCTGATCACCGTCACTACCCAGTCTCTCATGTTAACTAGTATAACTAGTCCCCTGATCACTGTCACTACCCATTATCTCATGTTAACCAGTATAACTAGTCCCCTGATCACCATCACTACCCATTATCTCATGTTAACCAGTATAACTAGTCCCCTGATCACCATCACTACCCATTATCTCATGTTAACCAGTATAACTAGTCCCCTGATCACCATCACTACCCAGTTTCATGTTAACTAGTATAACTAGTCCCCTGATCACCATCACTACCCAGTCTATGTAGTGTGGGCCTCTCCCTTCTCCAGCTCCTGTATAACTCCCAGTAGGTTGTAGGACCCACACATCAGATAGATAGTTATAGTAAAGCCTCCTTACCCCTCTCTGTGGGCCTCTCCCTTCTCCAGCTCCTGTATAGCTCCCAGTAGGTTGTAGGACCCACACATCAGATAGATAGTTATAGTAAAGCCTCCTTACCCCTCTCTGTGGGCCTCTCCCTTCTCCAGCTCCTGTATAATTCCCAGTAGGTTGTAGGACCCACACATCAGATAGATAGTTATAGTAAAGCCTCCTTACCCCTCTCTGTGGGCCTCTCCCTTCTCCAGCTCCTGTATAACTCCCAGTAGGTTGTAGGACCCACACATCAGATAGATAGTTATAGTAAAGCCTCCTTACCCCTCTCTGTGGGCCTCTCCCTTCTCCAGCTCCTGTATAGCTCCCAGTAGGTTGTAGGACCCACACATCAGATAGATAGTTATAGTAAAGCCTCCTTACCCCTCTCTGTGGGCCTCTCCCTTCTCCAGCTCCTGTATAACTCCCAGTAGGTTGTAGGACCCACACATCAGATAGATAGTTATAGTAAAGCCTCCTTACCCCTCTCTGTGGGCCTCTCCCTTCTCCAGCTCCTGTATAACTCCCAGTAGGTTGTAGGACCCACACATCAGATAGATAGTTATAGTAAAGCCTCCTTACCCCTCTCTGTGGGCCTCTCCCTTCTCCAGCTCCTGTATAACTCCCAGTAGGTTGTAGGACCCACACATCAGATAGATAGTTATAGTAAAGCCTCCTTACCCCTCTCTGTGGGCCTCTCCCTTCTCCAGCTCCTGTATAACTCCCAGTAGGTTGTAGGACCCACACATCAGATAGATAGTTATAGTAAAGCCTCCTTACCCCTCTCTGTGGGCCTCTCCCTTCTCCAGCTCCTGTATAACTCCCAGTAGGTTGTAGGACCCACACATCAGATAGATAGTTATAGTAAAGCCTCCTTACCCCTCTCTGTGGGCCTCTCCCTTCTCCAGCTCCTGTATAACTCCCAGTAGGTTGTAGGACCCACACATCAGATAGATAGTTATAGTAAAGCCTCCTTACCCCTCTCTGTGGGCCTCTCCCTTCTCCAGCTCCTGTATAACTCCCAGTAGGACCTTGATAGTCTGCTGGCTGGAGGAGATCAGGTTCTCCATGGCCTGAAGCTGTGATTTCACGTCCCCTCCTCCCTCCCCTTTCTGAGTCAGTACTGGTACTATCTGCTTACAGGCCCCCGGGTCAACTCCCCCCGCAGTCGCGACGGTCGCTGGTTGGACCCCGCTACTCCTACAGCCCAGCGCCTCCCCCGTGGTCCTGGCCGACAGCGTCTGTGGCGAGAACGTCTGCGATGACAACGCTGCCGGTTCATGACACTGTGCCTGAGTAGTGCAGCCAGCGGCCCGCGGGAGAGTCTGAGATTGTAGTCCATTGAGCTCCAGTCCCTCCATTCGTTTGCTCCGTGCTGTCGGGCTCTCCAGACACTCCACCTGGGTCAGAGAGTTCCAGGAGATGGGGCCGGTCACCTTGGCGGCTGAGGAAGACCCTCTCATGTCCCCCGGCAGAGTCCTGCTAGAGCCTGGCTCCTCCGAGTGGAGCAGCAGCCGTTTACTGGCTGGACGGTCCGAGGAGTCCAGTTCCCTGTGTTCTAGTCCTTCCAGGGGGCTTGGTTCCACGCTGCAGATCTGGTAGTCGGTGGCCTGTGGGTTGGAGTCGGGCGTGTTGGAGGGAGAGGTGCCATCTGTGAGCATCAGACAGTCAGAGTAGAGGACATCGTCTGTACAGTGCTTCTCCTCCGTAGCCCTGCACTCTGTAGTATGCAACAAGGCTCTGGTTCTCTGTACTACTCCTCCTCCAACGCAGGCTCCCCTGTCCCCTAAACGCTCCACAGCTCTGGTTCTCTGTACTACTCCTCCTCCACTGCAGGCTCCCCTGTCCCCTAAACGCTCCACAGCTCTGGTTCTCTGTACTACTCCTCCTCCAACGCAGGCTCCCCTGTCCCCTAAACGCTCCACAGCTCTGGAGTGCTTGACGTCGATGGCAAACCCATTGTTGTGGCCCTTGTCTCTCTCCACATGCTTGGTGTGGCTGTGGCCCTTCTTCCTCTCCATGGGAAAGGTCTTGTAACGGCCCCTGAGATCCGGGGAGGTCTGGACCCCTGTGCTCCTGGTGACGTTGGGGATGGAGCGCCGAGCGGGCACTGTCATGTACTTGCGGTACGCCACCTTGGGGGAAAAACGTTTTTTTTTAGAGTTTTGAAAAAGTGTTTTCTCTTCACACGCCGACACATTACAGAGTAAACAACAACAACAGCAACATTGAGAACCACTCAGCGTTTTGAGACTTTATAAACCAGGGTTTTACCAAACACCCTCCTGGGGACCTGGAGGGCTGCTCATTTAGGCTGTTACCGTAGTGCTTCACAGCTGATTCAAAGCATGAACTCATGATGGAATAGAAAGCCTAACGTGCCGCCCTCTGAGTCCCCAGGACTGTGTGTCTTCTCTTCCACTGGTCATAGTGCAGTAATACATTCATACATTTTCTAATACATTCATACATGTTCTAATACATTCATACATGTTCTAATACATTCATACATGTTCTAATACATTCATACATGTTCTAACACATTCATACATGTTCTAACACATTCATACATGTTCTAACACATTCATACATGTTCTAATACATTCATACATGTTCTAATACATTCATACATGTTCTAACACATTCATACATGTTCTAATACATTCATACATGTTCTAATACATTCATACATGTTCTAATACATTCATACATGTTCTAATACATTCATACATGTTCTAATACATTCATACATGTTCTAACACATTCATACATGTTCTAATACATTCATACATGTTCTAACACATTCATACATGTTCTAATACATTCATACATGTTCTAACACATTCATACATGTTCTAATTATTAGAACATGTATGAATGTGTTAGAACATGTATGAATGTATTAGAACATGTATGAATGTGTTAGAACATGTATGAATGTATTAGAACATGTATGAATGTGTTAGAACATGTATGAATGTATTAGAATCTAATACATTCATACATGTTCTAATACATTCATACATGTTCTAACACATTCATACATGTTCTAACACATTCATACATGTTCTAACACATTCATACATGTTCTAACACATTCATACATGTTCTAATACATTCATACATGTTCTAATACATTCATACATGTTCTCATACATTCATACATGTTCTCATACATTCATACATGTTCTAACACATTCATACATGTTCTAATACATTCATACATGTTCTAATACATTCATACATGTTCTAATACATTCATACATGTTATCATACAGTCATACATGTTCTAATACATTCATACATGTTATCATACAGTCATACGTGTTCTAATACATTCATACATGTTCTAATACATTCATACATGTTCTAATACGTTCATACATGTTCTAATACATTCATACATGTTCTAATACATTCATACATGTTCTAACACATTCATACATGTTCTAATACATTCATACATGTTCTAACACATTCATACATGTTCTAACACATTCATACATGTTCTAACACATTCATACATGTTCTAATACATTCATACATGTTCTAATACATTCATACATGTTCTAACACATTCATACATGTTCTAATACATTCATACATGTTCTAATACATTCATACATGTTATCATACAGTCATACATGTTCTAATACATTCATACATGTTATCATACAGTCATACATGTTCTAATACATTCATACATGTTCTAATACGTTCATACATGTTCTAATACGTTCATACATGTTCTAATACGTTCATACATGTTCTAACACATTCATACATGTTCTAATACAGTCATACATGTTATCATACAGTCATACATGTTCTAATACATTCATACATGTTCTAATACATTCATACATGTTCTAATACAGTCATACATGTTCTAATACATTCATACATGTTCTAATACATTCATACATGTTCTAATACATTTATACATGTTCTAATACATTAATACATGTTCTAATACAGTCATACATGTTCTAATACATTAATACATGTTCTAATACATTCATACATGTTCTAACACATTCATACATGTTCTAATACAGTCATACATGTTCTAATACAGTCATACATGTTCTAATACATTCATACATGTTCTAATACATTCATACATGTTCTAATACATTCATACATGTTCTAATACATTAATACATGTTCTAATACAGTCATACATGTTCTAATACATTAATACATGTTCTAATACATTAATACATGTTCTAACACATTCATACATGTTCTAATACAGTCATACGTGTTCTAATACAGTCATACATGTTCTAATACATTCATACATGTTCTAATACATTCATACATGTTCTAATACATTCATACATGTTCTAATACATTCATACATGTTCTAATACATTAATACATGTTCTAATACAGTCATGTATGTTCTAATACAGTCATACATGTTCTAATACAGTCATACATGTTCTAATACATTCATACATGTTCTAATACATTCATACATGTTCTAATACATTCATACATGTTCTCATACATTCATACATGTTCTAATACATTCATACACGTTCTCATACATTCATACACGTTCTCATACATTCATACACGTTCTCATACATTCATACACGTTTTCATACATTCATACACGTTCTAATACATTCATACACGTTCTAATACATTCATACACGTTCTAATACAGTCATACACGTTCTAATACAGTCATACATGTTCTCATACATTCATACACGTTCTAATACAGTCATACACGTTCTAATACATTCATACATGTTCTAATACAGTCATACATGTTCTAATACAGTCATACATGGTCTAATACAGTCATACATGTTCTAATACAGTCATACATGTTCTAATACAGTCATACATGTTCTATTACATTCATACATGTTCTAATACAGTCATATATGTTCTAATACAGTCATACATATTCTATTACATTCATACATGTTCTAATACATTCATACATATTCTAATACATTCATACATGTTCTAATACAGTCATACATGTTCTAATACATTCATACATGTTCTAATACAGTCATACATGTTATAATACAGTCATACATGTTCTAATACAGTCATACATGTTCTAATACAGTCATACATGTTCTATTACATTCATACATGTTCTAATACAGTCATATATGTTCTAATACAGTCATACATGTTCTAATACAGTCATACATGTTCTATTACATTCATACATGTTCTAATACAGTCATATATGTTCTAATACAGTCATACATATTCTATTACATTCATACATGTTCTAATACATTCATACATATTCTAATACATTCATACATGTTCTAATACAGTCATACATGTTCTAATACATTCATACATGTTCTAATACAGTCATACATGTTATAATACAGTCATACATGTTCTAATACAGTCATACATGTTCTATTACATTCATACATGTTCTATTACATTCATATATGTTCTAATACAGTCATACATATTCTATTACAGTCATACATGTTCTAATACATTCATACATATTCTAATACATTCATACATGTTCTAATACAGTCATACATGTTCTAATACATTCATACATGTTCTAATACATTCATACATGTTCTAATACAGTCATACATGTTATAATACAGTCATACATGTTCTAATACAGTCATACATGTTCTAATACAGTCATACATGTTCTATTACATTCATACATGTTCTAATAGTCATATATGTTCTAATACAGTCATACATATTCTATTACATTCATACATGTTCTAATACATTCATACATATTCTAATACATTCATACATGTTCTAATACAGTCATACATGTTCTAATACATTCATACATGTTCTAATACAGTCATACATGTTATAATACAGTCATGCATGTTCTAATACAGTCATACATGTTCTAATACAGTCATACATGTTCTATTACATTCATACATGTTCTAATACAGTCATATATGTTCTAATACATTCATACATGTTCTAATACATTCATACATGTTCTAATACATTCATACATGTTCTAATACATTCATACATGTTCTAATACAGTCATACATGTTCTAATACATTCATACATGTTCTAATACATTCATACATGTTCTAATACAGTCATACATGTTCTAATACAGTCATACATGTTCTAATACAGTCATACATGTTCTAATACAGTCATACATGTTCTATTACAGTCATACATGTTCTAATACAGTCATATATGTTCTAATACAGTCATACACGTTCTATTACATTCATACACGTTCTAATACATTCATACACGTTCTAATACATTCATACACGTTCTCATACATTCATACACGTTCTCATACATTCATACACGTTCTCATACATTCATACACGTTCTCATACATTCATACACGTTCTAATACATTCATACACGTTCTAATACATTCATACACGTTCTAATATATTCATACACGTTCTAATACATTCATACACGTTCTAATACATTCATACACGTTCTAATACATTCATACACGTTCTAATACATTCATACACGTTCTAACACATTCATACACGTTCTAACACATTCATACACGTTCTAATCCATTCATACATGTTCTAATACATTCATACATGTTCTAATACAGTCATACATGTTCTAATACAGTCATACATGTTCTAATACATTCATACATGTTCTAACACATTCATACATGTTCTAACACATTCATACATGTTCTAATACATTCATACATGTTCTAATACATTCATACATGTTCTAATACATTCATACATGTTCTCATACATTCATACATGTTCTCATACATTCATACATGTTCTACCACATTCATACATGTTCTAACACATTCATACATGTTCTAATACATTCATACATGTTCTAATACATTCATACATGTTCTAACACATTCATACATGCTCTAATACGTTCATACATGTTCTAATACATTCATACATGTTCCCCCGAACCCCAGGGAGGGTTGGTTACAGACCTTGTAGGAGCCTGGCTTGCCCCCCTTCCCGGCCATCTGTAGAGCGGCCTCTCTCTGCTCGTTCTGCGCCTCACAGATGTCCTTGAATCTCACCTGGAGGGCCTTGTTTCTCTTCCGTACCTACGATACAACTTTAATATCATATTTAAAACATTGGTCTTTTTTTTTTTTTGCAATCTTGATGTTATTCTCGATCTCCCAGACACCACACGGTGACACACGATGACACACACGGACACACACACACGGACACACACACACACACGGACACACACACACACACACGGACACACACACGGACACACACACACGGACACACACACACGGACACACACACACGGACACACACACACGGACACGCACGGACACACACACACACACACACACACACACACACACACACACACACACACGGACACACACACACACACACCTGCTGCTGTGACCTGCTGCTGGTGTCCAGGAAGGAATATTTGACCTCCAGGGCCAGCGAGGCGGAAGGGGAGGGGGTGGGCGCCACCTCTGAGTCCGACTCGGAGTTGATGAGCATGTTGTTATCTCCCTCCGCCTTGCTCACCATGGTTCCTGAGAGAGAGAGAGATGGTGTTAGTCACTGTGGTGTATTAGAGAGAGAGAGAGAGATGGTGTTAGTCACTGTGGTGTAGGAGAGAGAGAGAGAGAGATGGTGTTAGTCACTGTGGTGTAGGAGAGAGAGAGAGAGAGATTGTGTTAGTCACTATGGTGTAGGAGAGAGAGAGAGATGGTGTTAGTCACTGTGGTGTATTAGAGAGAGAGAGGTGTTAGTCACTGGTGTAGGAGAGAGAGAGATAGATGGTGTTAGTCACTGTGGTGTATTAGAGAGAGAGAGAGAGATTGTGTTAGTCACTATGGTGTAGGAGAGAGAGAGAGAGATGGTGTTAGTCACTGTGGTGTATTAGAGAGAGAGAGGTGTTAGTCACTGGTGTAGGAGAGAGAGAGATAGATGGTGTTAGTCACTGTGGTGTAGGAGAGAGAGAGATGGTGTTAGTCGCTGTGATGTATTAGAGAGAGAGAAGGTGTTAGTCACTGTGGTGTATGAGAGAGAGAGATAGATGGTGTTAGTCACTGTGTTGTAGGAGAGAGAGATGGTGTTAGTCACTGTGGTGTATTAGAGATAGATGGTGTTAGTCACTGTGATGTATTAGAGAGAGAGATGGTGTTAGTCACTGTGGTGTAGGAGAGAGAGAGATGGTGTTAGTCACTGTGATGTATTAGAGAGAGAGAGGTGTTAGTCACTGTGGTGTATTAGAGAGAGAGAGGTGTTAGTCACTGGTGTAGGAGAGAGAGAGATAGATGGTGTTAGTCACTGTGGTGTAGGAGAGAGAGAGATAGATGGTGTTAGTCACTGTGGTGTAGGAGAGAGAGAGATGGTGTTAGTCGCTGTGATGTATTAGAGAGAGAGAAGGTGTTAGTCACTGTGGTGTATTAGAGAGAGAGAGAGAGAGAGATGGTGTTAGTCACTGTGGTGTAGGAGAGAGAGAGAGAGATGGTGTTAGTCACTGTGGTGTATTAGAGAGAGAGAGAGATGGTGTTAGTCACTGTAGTGTATTAGAGAGAGAGAGAGAGAGAGAGAGAGAGAGAGATAGATGGTGTTAGTCACTGTGATGTATTAGAGAGAGAGAGAGAGAGAGAGAGAGATAGATGGTGTTAGTCACTGTGGTGTAGGAGAGAGAGATGGTGTTAGTCACTGTGGTGTATTAGAGAGAGAGATAGAGAGAGAGAGAGATGGTGTTAGTCACTGTGATGTATTAGAGAGAGAGAGATATGGTGTTAGTCACTGTGGTGTAGGAGAGAGAGAGAGATGGTGTTAGTCACTGTGGTGTATGAGAGAGAGAGATGGTGTTAGTCACTGTGGTGTATTAGAGAGAGATATGGTGTTAGTCACTGTGGTGTAGGAGAGAGAGAGAGAGAGATGGTGTTAGTCACTGTGGTGTATGAGAGAGAGAGATGGTGTTAGTCACTGTGGTGTAGGAGAGAGAGAGATGGTGTTAGTCACTGTGATGTATTAGAGAGAGATATGGTGTTAGTCACTGTGGTGTATTAGAGAGAGAGAGAGATGGTGTTAGTCACTGTGGTGTATTAGAGAGAGAGAGATGGTGTGAGTCACTGGTGTAGGAGAGAGAGAGAGATGGTGTTAGTCACTGTGATGTATTAGAGAGAGAGAGAGAGATGGTGTTAGTCACTGTGGTGTATTAGAGAGAGAGAGAGAGAGATGGTGTTAGTCACTGTGGTGTATTAGAGAGAGAGAGAGAGATGGTGTTAGTCACTGTGGTGTATTAGAGAGAGAGAGAGAGAGATGGTGTTAGTCACTGTGGTGTAGGAGAGAGATAGATGGTGTTAGTCACTATGGTGTATTAGAGAGAGAGAGAGATGGTGTTAGTCACTGTGGTGTAGGAGAGAGAGAGAGATGGTGTTAGTCACTGTGGTGTAGGAGAGAGAGAGAGATGGTGT
>NC_088235.1:9757564-9810064 GCF_036934945.1 Oncorhynchus masou masou
GTTGTCTCTCTAGTGACAGTAGAGATATACGGTCTGTATCATGTTGTCTCTCTCTCTAGTGACAGTAGAGATATACGGTCTGTATCATGTTGTCTCTCTAGTGACAGTAGAGAGATATACGGTCTGTATCATGTTGTCTCTCTAGTGACAGTAGAGAGATACGGTCTGTATCATGTTGTCTCTCTCTCTAGTGACAGTAGAGAGATACGGTCTGTATCATGTTGTCTCTCTAGTGACAGTAGAGAGACATATGGTCTGTATCATGTTGTCTGTCTCTCTAGTGACAGTAGAGATATACGGTCTGTATCATGTTGTCTCTCTAGTGACAGTAGAGAGATATGGTCTGTATCATGTTGTCTCTCTAGTGACAGTAGAGAGATATATGGTCTGTATCATGTTGTCTCTCTAGTGACAGTAGAGATATATACGGTCTGTATCATGTTGTCTCTCTCTCTGGTGACGGTAGAGAGATATGGTCTGTATCATGTTGTCTCTCTCTAGTGACAGTAGAGATATACGGTCTGTATCATGTTGTCTCTCTAGTGACAGTAGAGAGATATACGGTCTGTATCATGTTGTCTCTCTAGTGACAGTAGAGAGATATATGGTCTGTATCATGTTGTCTCTCTCTAGTGACAGTAGAGAGAGATACGGTCTGTATCATGTTGTCTCTCTCTAGTGACAGTAGAGAGATATATGGTCTGTATCATGTTGTCTCTCTAGTGACAGTAGAGAGATATACGGTCTGTATCATGTTGTCTCTAGTGACAGTAGAGATATACGGTCTGTATCATGTTGTCTCTCTAGTGACAGTAGAGAGATATACGATCTGCATCATGTTGTCTCTCTCTCTCTAGTGACGGTAGAGAGACATACGGTCTACATCATGTTGTCTCTCTCTCTGGTGACGGTAGAGAGACATACGGTCTGTATCATGTTGTCTCTCTCTCTAGTGACAGTAGAGAGATACGGTCTGTATCATGTTGTCTCTCTCTCTCTGGTGACGGTAGAGAGACATACGGTCTGTATCATGTTGTCTGTCTCTCTAGTGACGGTAGAGAGACATACGGTCTGTATCATGTTGTCTCTCTCTCTGGTGACGGTAGAGAGACATACGGTCTGTATCATGTTGTCTCTCTAGTGACGGTAGAGAGACATACGGTCTGTATCATGTTGTCTCTCTCTCTGGTGACGGTAGAGAGACATACGGTCTGTATCATGTTGTCTCTCAAGTGACAGTAGAGATATACGGTCTGTATCATGTTGTCTCTCTAGTGACAGTAGAGATATATGGTCTGTATCATGTTGTCTCTCTCTAGTGACAGTAGAGAGATATATGGTCTGTATCATGTTGTCTCTAGTGACAGTAGAGAGATATACGGTCTGTATCATGTTGTCTCTCTAGTGACAGTAGAGAGATATATGGTCTGTATCATGTTGTCTCTCTCTCTAGTGACAGTAGAGAGATATATGGTCTGTATCATGTTGTCTCTCTAGTGACAGTAGAGAGATATACGGTCTGTATCATGTTGTCTCTCTAGTGACAGTAGAGATATACGGTCTGTATCATGTTGTCTCTCTAGTGACAGTAGAGAGATATACTGTCTGTATCATGTTGTCTCTAGTGACAGCAGAGAGATAATGTCTGTATCATGTTGTCTCTCTCTAGTGACAGTAGAGAGATACGGTCTGTATCATGTTGTCTCTCTCTCTGGTGACGGTAGAGAGACATACGGTCTGTATCATGTTGTCTCTCTCGTGACAGTAGAGACATACGGTCTGTATCATGTTGTCTCTCTCTCTCGTGACAGTAGAGCGATACGGTCTGTATCATGTTGTCTCTCTCTCTGGTGACGGTAGAGAGACACACGGTCTGTATCATGTTGTCTCTCTCTCTAGTGACGGTAGAGAGACATACGGTCTGTATCATGTTGTCTCTCTCTCTAGTGACGGTAGAGAGACATACGGTCTGTATCATGTTGTCTCTCTCTCTAGTGAGATGCAGGAGGAGAGAGAGAAGGGAAGAGAGAGAGAGGCAGAGGCAGGAGGAGAGAGAAGGGAAGAGAGAGAGAGGCAGAGGCAGGAGGAGAGAGAAGGGAAGAGAGAGAGAGGCAGATGCAGGAGGAGAGAGAAGGGAAGAGAGAGAGAGGCAGAGGCAGGAGGAGAGAGAAGGGAAGAGAGAGCGAGGCAGAGGCAGGAGGAGAGAGAAGGGAAGAGAGAGAGAGGCAGATGCAGGAGGAGAGAGAAGGGAAGAGAGAGAGAGGCAGATGCAGGAGGAGAGAGAAGGGAAGAGAGAGCGAGGCAGAGGCAGGAGGAGAGAGAAGGGAAGAGAGAGAGAGGCAGATGCAGGAGGAGAGAGAAGGGAAGAGAGAGAGAGGCAGAGGCAGGAGGAGAGAGGCAGCCAGAGAGAGAGTAAATATTCCCATTCTTAGTGCATAGCTGCAACCAATTGGCAGGCAGCTCTGAGAGTCGTGAGAACCTTACTGCCGAAGGGGAGAGCTGGCTGGCCGGCCGGTGACCTGTCCATGGGAGAGAGAGTCTGCTGTTGCTAACTACATCTGTGGGAGACTGAGAGGTAGTCCGCTAAGTGCTCCGATGGGAGGAAGAGGACACGCACAGAGAAGTCAATCATGTTTAAACGGTCCTCTTCCCTGCCCCATCCCCCTCGTAACACTCAGCCGTCCAGCACATCTCACCATCTGCAGTGTGTGTACAAGCACAGTGTTTCTGACGCGTGTGGGGACTTTGTGTGTCTTGGTGTGTCTCGGGGACTCTGTGTGTCTCGGGGACTCTGTGTGTCTCGGGGACTCTGTGTGTCTCGGGGACTCTGTGTGTCTCGGGGACTCTGTGTGTCTCGGGGACTCTGTGTGTCTTGGATTTTGTGTGTCTTGGTGATGCTGTTTGTCTTGGACCTGCTGTCTGTTGTGTGATACTATGTATCAGTCACACTGTGATATCTGTAGACTAGAGGAAGTGTATCAGTCACACTGTGACGTATGTTGACTAGAGGAAGTGTATCAGTCACACTGTGACGTATGTTAACTAGAGGAAGTGTATCAGTCACACTGTGATGTCTGTAGACTAGAGGAAGTGTATCAGTCACACTGTGATGTCTGTAGACTAGAGGAAGTGTATCAGTCACACTGTGATGTCTGTAGACTAGAGGAAGTGTATCAGTCACACATCAGTCACACTGTGACATCTGTAGACTAGAGGAAGTGTATCAGTCACACTGTGATGTCTGTAGACTAGAGGAAGTGTATCAGTCACACATCAGTCACACTGTGATGTCTAGACTAGAGGAAGTGTATCAGTCACACTGTGATGTCTGTAGACTAGAGGAAGTGTATCAGTCACACTGTGATGTCTGTAGACTAGAGGAAGTGTATCAGTCACACTGTGACGTCTAGACTAGAGGAAGTGTATCAGTCACACTGTGATATCTGTAGACTAGAGGAAGTGTATCAGTCACACTGTGACGTCTAGACTAGAGGAAGTGTATCAGTCACACTGTGATGTCTGTTGACTAGAGGAAGTGTATCAGTCACACATCAGTCACACTGTGATGTCTGTAGACTAGAGGAAGTGTATCAGTCACACTGTGACGTCTGTAGACTAGAGGAAGTGTATCAGTCACACTGTGACGTCTGTAGACTAGAGGAAGTGTATCAGTCACGCTGTGATGTCTGTAGACTAGAGGAAGTGTATCAGTCACACATCAGTCACACTGTGATGTCTGTTGACTAGAGGAAGTGTATCAGTCACACTGTGATGTCTGTAGACTAGAGGAAGTGTATCAGTCACACTGTGATGTCTGTAGACTAGAGGAAGTGTATCAGTCACACTGTGATGTCTGTAGACTAGAGGAAGTGTATCAGTCACACTGTGATGTCTGTAGACTAGAGGAAGTGTATCAGTCACACTGTGATGTCTGTAGACTAGAGGAAGTGTATCAGTCACACTGTGATGTCTGTAGACTAGAGGAAGTGTATCAGTCACACTGTGATGTCTGTAGACTAGAGGAAGTATATCAGTCACACTGTGACGTCTGTAGACTAGAGGAAGTGTATCAGTCACACTGTGACGTCTAGACTAGAGGAAGTGTATCAGTCACACTGTGATGTCTGTTGACTAGAGGAAGTGTATCAGTCACACTGTGATGTCTGTAGACTATAGGAAGTATATCAGTCACACTGTGACGTCTAGACTAGAGGAAGTGTATCAGTCACACTGTGATGTCTGTTGACTATAGGAAGTGTATCAGTCACACTGTGATGTCTGTAGACTAGAGGAAGTGTATCAGTCACACTGTGATGTCTGTAGACTATAGGAAGTGTATCAGTCACACTGTGATGTCTGTTGACTAGAGGAAGTGTATCAGTCACACTGTGACGTCTAGACTAGAGGAAGTGTATCAGTCACACTGTGATGTCTGTAGACTAGAGGAAGTGTATCAGTCACACTGTGATGTCTGTAGACTAGAGGAAGTGTATCAGTCACACTGTGATGTCTGAAGACTAGAGGAAGTGTATCAGTCACACTGTGATGTCTGTAGACTAGAGGAAGTGTATCAGTCACACTGTGATGTCTGTAGACTAGAGGAAGTGTATCAGTCACGCTGTGATGTCTGTAGACTAGAGGAAGTGTATCAGTCACACTGTGATGTCTGTAGACTAGAGGAAGTGTATCAGTCACACTGTGATGTCTGTAGACTAGAGGAAGTGTATCAGTCACACTGTGATGTCTGTAGACTAGAGGAAGTGTATCAGTCACACTGTGATGTCTGTAGACTAGAGGAAGTGTATCAGTCACACTGTGATGTCTGTAGACTAGAGGAAGTGTATCAGTCACACTGTGATGTCTGTAGACTAGAGGAAGTGTATCAGTCACACTGTGATGTCTGTAGACTAGAGGAAGTGTATCAGTCACACTGTGATGTTTGTAGACTAGAGGAAGTGTATCAGTCACACTGTGATGTCTGTAGACTAGAGGAAGTGTATCAGTCACACTGTGATGTCTGTAGACTAGAGGAAGTGTATCAGTCACACTGTGATGTCTGTAGACTAGAGGAAGTGTATCAGTCACTGCGATGTCTGTTGACTAGAGGACGTGTATCACTGTGCCGTCTAGACTAGAGGAAGTGTATCAGTGCAGATGATCAGTGTTGCAGACCTACAGGAGAGAGACCCAGAGAGAGGTGCTTCTCGTTCACTGTGCTGATAATTGGGTGGCTGCCGTCAGATACCAACACACAGTCTGATTCCACACACACCTGCCTGCCACAGTCACTGCTAGCAGGAAGTAGTAGGAGCCTCTGTACACACACACCCATACACACACACACACACACACACACCCATACACACACACACACACCCATACACACACACACACACACACACACCCATGCACACACAGACACACACACACACACCCATGCACACACACACACACACACACACACACACACACACACACACACACACACACACACACACACACACACACACACACACACACACACACACACACACACACACACACACACACACACACACAGTGTTCAGAACGACAGACGTGCCATTGACCTGATGGTCACAACGTTGGTCCTTCTTACTGAATTACGACGAGCACTGTGAAGATGTTAGAGGATCTGTCCAACACCTACTTTTCCTCAGACGACAAGACCGGTAACCAACGGCAACATCACCTGTCAATCTAATATTCCCCCCTGCTGTAGAGAAGTTGACCTATTCTATTGGTCAGCTGGTCGTTCGGTGGGAGAAAGAAATAGCCTGTTCCAATCAAACTGTGGGAGAGTTGTAGGACGACGGATCCCGAATTCATACAACCAATAGGCCTAGGATATATCAAAAACAAACTTAAAAACAGAAATGAGGCTGATGCAACAGATCAGAATGTTTTAGGAGAGAAGGAAAAGGGGGATACTTAGTTGGTCGCACAACAGAATGCAATTAACTGATATGTGTCTTCTGCAATTAACCCAACCTCCTCTGAATCAGAGAGGTGAGGGGGGGGGGGGGCTGCCTTGTACAAAGAGGGCATGCGACAACTAGCATGGGTTGCTAGGGGAGATCTAAAGATGCAACAACTAGCATGGGTTGCTAGGGGAGATCTAAAGATATGACAACTAGCATGGGTTGCTAGGCGAGACCTAAAGATGCAACAACTGGCATGGGTTGCTAGACGAGACCTAAAGATTTGACAACTAGCATGGGTTGCTAGGGGGGACCTAAAGATGTAACAACTAGCATGGGTTGCTAGGGGGGACCTAAAGATGCGACAACTAGCATGGGTTGCTATTTTGCCTTTGGCTGCTGGACAAAAACATCCGTTGAAAACCAAGAGGGAGACAAGGTCTCATACTATATACACCATCAGACTCACTCACACACACTACAATCACACTCCCACTCAAAACACACACATGCACATACCTACACCACACAAACACACATACACACCAATTTATGGTACTTCCTATATATAGTTCCACTTTGATCTGGTACTTCCTGTATATAGTTCCACATTGATCTGGTACTTCCTGTATATAGTTCCACATTGATCTGGTACTTCCTGTATATAGTTCCACATTGATCTGGTACTTCCTGTATATAGTTCCACATTGATCTGGTACTTCCTGTATATAGTTCCACATTGATCTGGTACTTCCTGTATATAGATCCACATTGATCTGGTACTTCCTGTATATAGTTCCACATTGATCTGGCACTTCCTGTATATAGCTCCACATTGATCTGGTACTTCCTGTATATAGTTCCACATTGATCTGGTACTTCCTGTATATAGCTCCACATTGATCTGGCACTTCCTGTATATAGCTCCACATTGATCTGGCACTTCCTGTATATAGCTCCACATTGATCTGGTACTGGTACTCCCTGAATATAGCTTGATCTGGTACTTCATGTATATAGCTCCACATTGATCTGGTACTTCCTGTATATAGCTCCACATTGATCTGGCACTTCCTGTATATAGCTCCACATTGATCTGGTACTTCCTGTATATAGCTCCACATTGATCTGGTACTGGTACTCCATGAATATAGCTTGATCTGGTACTTCATGTATATAGCTCCACATTGATCTGGTACTTCCTGTATATAGCTCCACATTGATCTGGTACTTCCTGTATATAGCTCCACATTGATCTGGTACGTCCTGTATATAGCTCCACATTGATCTGTTACTTCCTGTATATAGCTCCACATTGATCTGGTACTTCCTGTATATAGCTCCCCATTGATCTGGTACTTCCTATATATAGTTCCACATTGATCTGGTACTTCCTGTATATAGATCCACATTGATCTGGTACTTCCTATATATAGCTCCACATTGATCTGGTACTGGTACTTCCTGTATATAGATCCACATTGATCTGGTACTTCCTGTATATAGCTCCACATTGATCTGGCACTTCATATATATAGTTCCACATTGATCTGGCACTTCATGTATATAGTTCCACATTGATCTGGTACTTCATGTATATAGCTCCACATTGATCTGGTACTTCCTGTATATAGCTCCATATTAATCTGGTACTTCCTGTATACAGCTCCACATTGATCTGGTACTTCCTGTATATAGCTCATCATTGATCTGGTACTTCCTGTATATAGATCCACATTGACCTGATACTTCCTGTATATAGCTCCACATTGATCTGTTACTTCCTGTATATAGATCCACATTCATATGGTACTTCCTGTATATAGATCCACATTGATATGGTACTTCCTGTATATAGCTCGACATTGATATGGTACTTCCTGTATATAGCTCCACATTGATGTGGTACTTCCTGTATATAGCTCCACATTGATCTGGTACTTCCTGTATATATAGATCCACATTGATCTGGCACTTCCTGTATATAGATCCACATTGATCTGGTACTTCCTGTATATAGCTCCACATTGATCTGGTACTTCCTGTATATAGCTCCATTCTTGTGTATTTTATTTTATCCCTCTTGTTACTATGTTATTGTTTAACTCTGCGTCTTTGGGAAGGGCTCTTAGCAAGCATTTCACAGTACACCAGTTGTATGCAGCATTTCATTTAGCCTTTCTATGGTCTATTTTACTTTGAATCAATGTAAGACGTGTCTCATATGTAGTGAAACGTTCAGGTTTCCAACAATGAAGTACATATTTTTCATAAATGTATACGGCCTCCTCCAGCTCGTTACAAAATGGTGTTAGACTCTGAAGCCTACCGTTGTCTCTACACGTGAATAGCAAATGGGAAGCGAGCTTCAATTACCTGTAAAAAAAAAAAAAAAAAAAAAAATAGTAGCTCTTTTTAATTGTGGCCAATCAAAACTGTTTTTAACAAGTGATTTGCATTTAGAATTGTTCCCCGGTGACTGGGCCTCTAACCACCTTTCAGTCCAGCAGCAACGAGCTGTTGGAGAAGCTGCAGCTCTGTCTTCTGTCAGGCAGATTGTCCCTTCGTCTCTGTGTCGGGATACTGTGCACGTTTGATATACATAACGGCTAGCGAAAATACACACGCGCCAATTAACCTACAGACCGATAAGCACGATCAGTCAAATGTGTATCCATCCGCCAGGAGGAGGAAACACATTCTTTTGCTTTGTGATTTATTTTTTTACGTGTAGTTTTATTTATCGACTTTAAATATTTTTTTTATTGGCCAAAAGCTGGCTATTACCGGCTAACAGAAAACCCTGTCTCTCACACACACACACACACACACACACCGACACACACACTGACACACACACACACACACACACCGACCCACACACCGACACACACCTACACCGACACCGAGACACACACACACACAAATACACACACCGACACCGGCACACACAAATACACACACACACACCGACACACACACACACACACACACCGACACACACACACACACAAATACACACACACACACACACACACACACACACACACACACACACCGACACACAGACACACAGACACACACACACACACACACACACACACACACACACACACACACACACACACACACACACACACACACACAGAGACACACACACACACACACACACACAGAGACACCAGCCAGGTGGGATCAGGTGTGTGACGTGTCCTCTTGTATGCAACACTCTCTACCTCACACCCCAGACACAGACCGACGTCGTCTAGTGTTTTGCTCTCTGACAAAATTCTGTTTCCTAATAAATAACCCAATTACCACATGAAAGACAACATCTGGCCACCACCAAAAACACTCATTCTTTCATAGTAGAGCAATTTGTTTTTGGAATGAATGAGCACCACTCCTAGGGGTCGTGGCAGTAGAGAGGAGGCAACACTTCATCTCTCCTTTGGAAACTCAGTCGGCACCCCCCCCCCTAGTCTTCAGAGAGAACACTTCCCCTCTAGTCTGATCTCTTCACAGAGAACACTTCCCCTCTAGTCTGATCTCTTCACAGAGAACACTTCCCCTCTCGTCTGATCTCTTCACAGAGAACACTTCTCCATCTAGTCTGATCTCTTCACAGAGAACACTTCCCCTCTCGTCTGATCTCTTCACAGAGAACACTTCTCCTCTAGTCTGATCTCTTCACAGAGAACACTTCCCCTCTAGTCTGATCTCTTCACAGAGAACACTTCCCCTCTAGTCTGATCTCTTCACAGAGAACACTTCCCCTCTAGTCTGATCTCTTCACAGAGAACACTTCCCCTCTAGTCTGATCTCTTCACAGAGAACACTTCCCCTCTAGTCTGATCTCTTCACAGAGAACACTTCCCCTCTAGTCTGATCTCTTCACAGAGAACACTTCTCCTCTAGTCTGATCTCTTCACAGAGAACACTTCCCTCTAGTCTGATCTCTTCACAGAGAACACTTCCCCTCTAGTCTGATCTCTTCACAGAGAACACTTCCCCTCTAGTCTGATCTCTTCACAGAGAACACTTCCCCTCTAGTCTGATCTCTTCACAGAGAACACTTCCCCTCTAGTCTGATCTCTTCACAGAGAACACTTCCCCTCTAGTCTGATCTCTTCACAGAGAACACTTCTCCTCTAGTCTGATCTCTTCACAGAGAACACTTCCCCTCTCGTCTGATCTCTTCACAGAGAACACTTCCCCTCTAGTCTGATCTCTTCACAGAGAACACTTCCCCTTTAGTCTGATCTCTTCACAGAGAACACTTCCCCTCTCGTCTGATCTCTTCACAGAGAACACTTCCCCTCTCGTCTGATCTCTTCACAGAGAACACTTCCCCTCTAGTCTGATCTCTTCACAGAGAACACTTCCCCTCTAGTCTGATCTCTTCACAGAGAACACTTCCCCTCTAGTCTGATCTCTTCACAGAGAACACTTCCCCTCTAGTCTGATCTCTTCACAGAGAACACTTCTCCTCTAGTCTGATCTCTTCACAGAGAACACTTCCCTCTAGTCTGATCTCTTCACAGAGAACACTTCCCCTCTAGTCTGATCTCTTCACAGAGAACACTTCCCCTCTAGTCTGATCTCTTCACAGAGAACACTTCCCCTCTAGTCTGATCTCGTCACAGAGAACACTTCCCCTCTAGTCTGATCTCTTCACAGAGAACACTTCCCCTCTAGTCTGATCTCTTCACAGAGAACACTTCCCCTCTAGTCTGATCTCTTCACAGAGAACACTTCTCCTCTAGTCTGATCTCTTCACAGAGAACACTTCCCCTCTCGTCTGATCTCTTCACAGAGAACACTTCCCCTCTAGTCTGATCTCTTCACAGAGAACACTTCCCCTTTAGTCTGATCTCTTCACAGAGAACACTTCCCCTCTCGTCTGATCTCTTCACAGAGAACACTTCCCCTCTCGTCTGATCTCTTCACAGAGAACACTTCCCCTCTAGTCTGATCCCTTCACAGAGAACACTTCCCCTCTAGTCTGATCTTTTCACAGAGAACACTTCCCCTCTAGTCTGATCTCTTCACAGAGAACACTTCCCATCTCGTCTGATCTCTTCACAGAGAACACTTCCCCTCTAGTCTGATCTCTTCACAGAGAACACTTCCCCTCTAGTCTGATCTCTTCACAGAGAACACTTCTCCTCTAGTCTGATCTCTTCACAGAGAACACTTCTCCTCTAGTCTGATCTCTTCACAGAGAACACTTCCCCTCTAGTCTGATCTCTTCACAGAGAACACTTCCCCTCTAGTCTGATCTCTTCACAGAGAACACTTCCCCTTTAGTCTGATCTCTTCACAGAGAACACTTCCCCTCTCGTCTGATCTCTTCACAGAGAACACACCTAGAGTGTTTGTAGTGGCCATGTGAAGCAGAACCACGTTGTTTTCTCTAATCTCTTTAAGCCTCTCCTCCTCTCTTCCTCTCTCCCAGTCACGTTTTGGTTCTCCCAGAACTATTTTCTGGCTCTTTGAGTTGAAGGGTAGAGAGGTGGTGGGGGAGAGAGAGAGACATGCTCTTTGAGTTGAAGGGTAGAGAGGTGGTTAGAGGGAGAGAGAGAGACATGCTCTAAGTTGAAGGGTAGAGAGGTGGTTAGAGGGAGAGAGAGAGACATGCTCTTTGTGTTGAAGGGTAGAGAGGTGGTTTGGGGAGAGAGAGAGACATGCTCTTTGAGTTGAAGGGTAGAGGGGTGGTGGGGGAGAGAGAGAGACATGCTCTTTGAGTTGAAGGGTAGAGAGGTGGTTAGAGGGAGAGAGAGAGACATGCTCTTTGAGTTGAAGGGTAGAGAGGTGGTTAGAGGGAGAGAGAGAGATGCTCTTTGAGTTGAAGGGTAGAGAGGTGGTGGGTAGAGACCTGCTCTCAGCGGTTAGAGAGAGAGACATGCTCTTTGAGTTGAAGGGTAGAGAGGTGGTGGGGAGGGACCTGCTCTTTGAGTTGAAGAGTAGAGAGGTGGTTAGAGAGAGAGAGAGACATGCTCTTTGAGTTAAAGGGTAGAGAGGTGGTTAGAGAGAGAGAGAGACATGCTCTTTGAGTTGAAGGGTAGAGAGGTGGTGGGGGAGAGAGAGAGACATGCTCTTTGAGTGGCAACTGGAGGACAATCACAATCAGTGAGGTCTAAATGGTCACTGCCCCCCCCCCCCCCTGCCCCTGAGCTCAGTAATGAGATGGTTGGATCATGATGTTCACTAATCTAGATTGCTCTTCAGTTAAGGTGCTTCGTCTGAGCAGCAGTCAACTGACTGACACACACACACACACACACACACACACACACACACACACACACACACACACAGCACACACACAGCACACACACACAGCACACACACACACACACAGCACACACACACACACACAGCACACACACACAGCACACACACACAGCACACAGCACACACACACACACACACACACACACAGCACACACACACACACACACAGCACACACACAGCACACAGCACACACAGCACACACACACAGCACACACACACACACACACACACACACACACACACACAGCACACACAGCACACACACACACACACACACACACACACACACACACACACACACACACACACACACACACACACACACAGCACACAGCACAAAACACACGCACACTTCACACAGCACACAGCACACACACACACACACACAGCACACACACACAGCAAAAACACACACACACACACACACACACACACACACACACACACACACACACACACACACACACACACACACACACACAGCTCTCGTTAGGTATTCAGCCCCTGCCAGAAACAGTTGTCTCTGTTCTTCCTGCATACCAGCAGTCAAATCTGTGGCGAACATCTCCACACCTAAACAAGATGCTGTATGTCATCTCCACACCTAAACAAGATGTTGTATGTCATCTCCACACCTAAACAAGATGCTGTATGTCATCTCCACACCTAAACAAGATGCTGTATGTCATCTCCACACCTAAACCAGATGCTGTATGCCATCTCCACACCTAAACCAGATGCTGTATGTCATATCCACACCTAAACCAGATGCTGTATGTCATCTCCACACCTAAACAAGATGCTGTATGTCATCTCCACACCTAAACAAGATGCTGTATGTCATCTCCACACCTAAACAAGATGCTGTATGTCATCTCCACACCTAAACAAGATGCTGTATGTCATCTCCACACCTAAACAAGATGCTGTATGTCATCTCCACACCTAAACAAGATGCTGTATGTCATCTCCACACCTAAACAAGATGCTGTATGTCATCTCCACACCTAAACCAGATGCTGTATGTCATCTCCACACCTAAACAAGATGCTGTATGTCATCTCCACACCTAAACAAGATGCTGTATGTCATCTCCACACCTAAACAAGATGCTGTATGTCATCTCCACACCTAAACAAGATGCTGTATGTCATCTCCACACCTAAACAATATGCTGTATATCTGTTCTGGAAATATATTCTTAATAATGTAATGTAACATCTACTCCTCAGTTACCAAGACAACAGCATCATCACTCATCCGTAGTTCCCCGTAGTCTATTATCTTTTGTTTATGTAGTTTATTCTGTAGTTTCCCATAGTTTATTCGCTGTAGTTCCCTGTAGTTTATTCTCTGTAGTTCCCTCTAGTTTATTCGCTGTAGTTCCCTGTAGTTTATTCTCTGTAGTTCCCTCTAGTTTATTCTCTGTAGTTCCCTGTAGTTTATTCTCTGTAGTTTATTCTCTGTAGTTCCCTGTAGTTTATTCTCTGTAGTTTATTCTCTGTAGTTCCCTGTAGTTTATTCCCTGTAATATATTCTCTGTAGTTTATTCTCTGTAGTTCCCTGTAGTTTATTCTCTGTAGTTTATTCTCTGTAGTTCCCTGTAGTTTATTCCCTGTAATATATTCTCTGTAGTTTATTCTCTGTAGTTCCCCGTAGTTTATTCCCTGTAGTTCCCTGTAGTTTATTCTCTGTAGTTCCCTGTAGTTTATTCCCTGTAATATATTCTCTGTAGTTTATTCTCTGTAGTTCCCCGTAGTTTATTCCCTGTAGTTCCCTGTAGTTTATTCCCTGTAGTTCCCTGTAGTTTATTCCCTGTAGTTCCCTGTAGTTTATTCTCTGTAGTTCCCTGTAGTTTATTCCCTGTAGTTCCCTGTAGTTTATTCTCTGTAGTTCCCTGTAGTTTATTCCCTGTAGTTCCCTGTAGTTTATTCTCTGTAGTTCCCTGTAGTTTATTCTCTGTAGTTTATTCCCTGTAATATATTCTCTGTAGTTTATTCTCTGTAGTTCCCCGTAGTTTATTCCCTGTAGTTCCCTGTAGTTTATTCTCTGTAGTTCCCCGTAGTTTATTCCCTGTAGTTCCCTGTAGTTTATTCTCTGTAGTTCCCTGTAGTTTATTCTCTGTAGTTCCCTGTAGTTTATTCCCTGTAGTTTATTCTCTGTAGTTCCCTGTAGTTTATTCCCTGTAATATATTCTCTGTAGTTTATTCTCTGTAGTTCCCTGTAGTTTATTCCCTGTAGTTTATTCCCTGTAGTTCCCTGTGGTTTATTCTCTGTAGTTTATTCCCTGTAGTTTATTCCCTGTAATATATTCTCTGTAGTTTATTCTCTGTAGTTCCCTGTGGTTTATTCTCTGTAGTTTATTCTCTGTAGTTCCCTGTAGTTTATTCTCTGTAGTTCCCTGTAGTTTATTGCCTGTAGTTTATTCCCTGTAGTTCCCTGTAGTTTAGTCTCTGTAGTTCCCTGTAGTTTATTCTCTGTAGTTCCCCGTAGTTTATTCCCTGTATTTCCCCATAGTTTATTCTCTGTAGTTCCCTGTAGTTTATTCCCTGTAATATATTCTCTGTAGTTTATTCTCTGTAGTTCCCCATAGTTTATTCTCTGTAGTTCCCTGTAGTTTATTCTCTGTAGTTCCCTGTAGTTTATTCTCTGTACTTTATTCCCTGTAGTTTATTCCCTGTAGTTTATTCTCTGTAGTTTATTCTCTGTAGTTCCCTGTAGTTTATTCCCTGTAGTTTATTCTCTGTAGTTCCCTGTAGTTTATTCTCTGTAGTTCCCTGTAGTTTATTCCCTGTAGTTTATTCCCTGTAGTTCCCTGTAGTTTATTCTCTGTAGTTCCCTGTAGTTTATTCTCTGTAGTTCCCTGTAGTTTATTCTCTGTAGTTCCCTGTAGTTTATTCTCTGTAGTTCCCTGTAGTTTATTCTCTGTAGTTCCCTGTAGTTTATTCTCTGTACTTTATTCCCTGTAGTTTATTCCCTGTAGTTTATTCTCTGTAGTTTACTCTCTGTAGTTTACTCTCTGTAGTTCCCTGTAGTTTATTCCCTGTAGTTTATTCTCTGTAGTTTACTCTCTGTAGTTCCCTGTAGTTGATTCTCTGTAGTTTATTCTCTGTAGTTCCCCGTAGTTTATTCTCTGTAGTTTATTCTCTGTAGTTCCCGGTAGTTTATTCCCTGTAGTTCCTTGCAGTTTATTCCCTGTAGTTCCCTGTAGTTTATTCTCTATAGTTTATTCTCTGTAGTTCCCGGTAGTTTATTCCCTGTCGTTCCCTGTAGTTTATTCCCTGTAGTTCCCCGTAGTTTATTCTCTGTAGTTTATTCTCTGTAGTTCCCCATAGTTTATTCTCTGTAGTTCCCTGTAGTTTATTCCCTGTAGTTCCCTGTAGTTTATTCTCTGTACTTTATTCCCTATAGTTTATTCCCTGTAGTTTATTCTCTGTAGTTTATTCTCTGTAGTTTATTCTCTGTAGTTCCCCGTAGTTTATTCTCTGTAGTTTATTCTCTGTAGTTCCCTGTAGTTTATTCTCTGTAGTTTATTCTCTGTAGTTCCCTGTAGTTTATTCTCTGTACTTTATTCTCTGTAGTTCCCCGTAGTTTATTCTCTGTAGTTCCCCGTAGTTTATTCTCTGTAGTTCCCTGTAGTTTATTCCCTGTAGTTCCCTGTAGTTTATTCTCTGTAGTTCCCTGTAGTTTATTCTCTGTAGTTCCCGGTAGTTTATTCCGTGTAGTTCCCTGTAGTCTATTCTCTGTAGTTCCCTGTAGTTTATTCCCTGTAGTTTATTCTCTGTAGTTCCCTGTAGTTTATTATCTGTAGTTCCCTGTAGTTTATTCTCTGTAGTTTATTCTCTGTAGTTCCCCGTAGTTTATTCTCTGTAGTTCCCTGTAGTTCCCCATCGTTTATTCCCTGTAGTTTATTCTCTGCATTTCCCCATAGTTTATTCTCTGTAGTTTATTATCTGTAGTTCCCTGTAGTTTATTCTCTGTAGTTTATTCTCTGTAGTTTATTCCCTGTAGTTTATTCCCTGTAGTTTATTATCTGTAGTTTATTCCCTGTAGTTTATTCTCTGTAGTTTATTCCCTGTAGTTTATTCCCTGTAGTTTATTCCCTGTAGTTTATTATCTGTAGTTCCCTGTAGTTTATTCTCTGTAGTTTATTCCCTGTAGTTTATTCCCTGTAGTTTATTCTCTGTAGTTTATTCTCTGTAGTTCCCTGTAGTTTATTCTTTGTAGTTTATTCCCTGTAGTTTATTCCCTGTAGTTTATTCCCTGTAGTTTATTATCTGTAGTTCCCTGTAGTTTATTCTCTGTAGTTTATTCTCTGTAGTTTATTCTCTGTAGTTTATTCCCTGTAGTTTATTCCCTGTAGTTTATTCCCTGTAGTTTATTATCTGTAGTTCCCTGTAGTTTATTCCCTGTAGTTTATTCTATGTAGTTCCCTGTAGTTTATTCCCTGTAGTTTATTCTCTGTAGTTTATTCTCCGTAGTTTATTCCCTGTAGTTTATTCTCTGTAGTTTATTCTCCGTAGTTTATTCTCTGTAGTTTATTCTCTGTAGTTTCCTGTAGTTTATTCCCTGTAGTTTATTCTCTACCGAACACTAATCTCAGAACCATCCCCTTCCATCCAGAGCTATCTGAACATTCCTCTCTATGTGCACCACCGGGTTGAACTGAGATATGAGAAGAGCCTGGGCGACTCACCTCCGTGGTAAATCACTGGTGAACAGGACCTGACGGCATCATAGATCCCTGGTAGTGCCCACCGTGCATGTCTGTTCCCTGGGTCAGTCTCCCTGGGAGAAGAGCAGGCTATGTCATGGTAGAAGTAAGCAGAGCCAGAGCCCCCAGCAGGGCAGTCGTTGTATAGTTCCTATAGTTGAGGCACATTGGCTGTTTGCTGCCTTCGTACCAGTAGAGAGAGAAATGTTCCCTTTTCCTCTAAGCCCACAGCGGGCGAGACTGGAATCAGGTACTTTTACCCCTTTTCTGCTCCTCCTTCTCTCCTTCTCTCTCAGTGAAGCAGAGAGCGGCTCACACACACTGAAAGTCCCGGGCGCTCGCTGGCTCACCGAGAGACACACACTGAAAGTCCGGGGAGCTCAGAAAGCAGACGCTCAGCACACTGAGAATATCTCCTTTACTGCCTCTGCAGCTCGTCTCTCCTTGTGTGTGAGAGAGAGAGAGATGGGAATGCGGGGGAGAGAGAGAATAGGGAAGAGGGAGGAGGGGTGCTGAGTGAGAGTTATGGAGAGGGGGAGACACAGAGCGCGAGAGAGAGAGCGAAATACGGAGAGAGAGATACGGAGAGAAAGAGAGAGATACGGAGAGAGAGAGAGAGATACGGAGAGAGAGAGAGATACGGAGAGAGAGAGAGATACGGAGAGAGAGAGATACGGAGAGAGAGAGAGATACGGAGAGAGAGAGATACGGAGAGCGAGAGAGATACGAGAGCGAGAGATACGGAGAGAGAGAGATACGGAGAGAGAGATACGGAGAGAGAGAGAGAGAGATACGGAGAGAGAGAGATAGATACGGAGAGAGAGAGAGAGAGATACGGAGAGAGAGAGAGAGAGAGAGAGAGAGAGATACGGAGAGAGAGAGAGATACGGAGAGAGAGAGAGATACGGAGAGAGAGGGATACGGAGAGAGAGAGAGATACGGAGAGAGAGAGAGATACGGAGAGAGAGAGATACGGAGAGAGAGAGAGATACGGAGAGAGAGAGATACGGAGAGAGCGAGATACGGAGAGAGCGAGATACAGAGAGAGAGAGATACGGAGAGAGAGAGATACGGAGAGAGAGAGAGAGAGATACGGAGAGAGAGAGAGATACGGAGAGAGAGAGAGATACGGAGAGAGAGAGAGATACGGAGAGAGAGAGAGATACGGAGAGAGAGAGATACGGAGAGAGAGAGGAATACGGAGAGAGAGGAATACGGAGAGAGAGGGATACGGGGAGAGAGAGGGATACGGGGAGAGAGAGGGATACGGAGAGAGAGAGAGAGATACGGAGAGAGAGAGAGAGATACGGAGAGAGAGATAGATACGGAGAGAGAGAGATACGGAGAGAGAGAGATACGGAGAGAGAGAGAGATACGGAGAGAGAGAGAGAGAGACGGAGAGAGCGAGAGACGGAGAGCGCGAGATACGGAGAGCGCGAGAGAGAGATACGGAGAGCGCGAGAGAGAGAGATACGGAGAGCGCGAGAGAGAGATACGGAGAGCTCGAGAGAGAGAGAGAGAGAGAGAGATACGGAGAGCGCGAGAGAGAGATACGGAGAGTGCGAGAGAGATACGGAGAGCGCGAGAGAAATACGGAGAGCGCGAGAGAGAGATACGGAGAGCGCGAGAGAGAGATACGGAGAGCGCGAGAGAGACGCGGAGAGCGCGAGAGAGACGCGGGGAGCGCGAGAGAGACGCGGAGAGCGAGACGCGGAGAGCGAGACGCGGAGAGCGAGACGCGGAGAGCGAGAGAGAGACGCGGAGTGCGAGAGAGAGACGCGGAGAGCGAGAGAGAGACGCAGAGAGCGAGAGAGAGACGCGGAGAGCGAGAGAGACGCAGCGAGAGAGAGAGAGACGAAGAGAGCGAGAGAGAGACGCAGAGAGCGAGAGCGAGAGAGACACAGGCAGAGAGCGAGAGCGAGAGAGACACAGGCAGAGAGCGAGAGCGAGAGAGACACAGGCAGAGAGCGAGAGCGAGAGAGACACAGGCAGAGAGCGAGAGAGACACAGGCAGAGAGCGAGAGAGACGCAGGCAGAGAGCGAGAGAGACGCAGGCAGAGAGCGAGAGAGACGCAGGCAGAGAGCGAGAGAGACGCAGGCAGAGAGCGAGAGAGACGCAGGCAGAGAGCGAGAGAGACGCAGGCAGAGAGCGAGAGAGACGCAGGCAGAGAGCGAGAGAGACGCAGGCAGAGAGAGAGAGAGACGCAGAGAGAGAGCGAGAGAGACGCAGAGAGAGAGCGAGAGAGACGCAGAGAGAGACACAGAGAGAGACAGAGGGAGAAACGCAGAGAGGGAGAAACGCAGAGAGGGAGAAACGCAGAGAGGGAGAAACGCAGAGAGGGAGAAACGCAGAGAGGGAGAAACGCAGAGAGGGAGAAACGCAGAGAGAGAGATGCTCAGAGAGAGAGAGACGCTCAGAGAGAGAGAGAGACGCTCAGAGAGAGAGAGACGTTCATAGAGAGAGAGACGCTCATAGAGAGAGAGACGCAGAGAGAGAGAGACGCATTGAGAGAGGGAGAGACGCGCAGAGAGACGCGCAGAGAGCGAGAGGGAGAGAGGCAGAGAGAGCGAGAGGGAGAGAGGCGCAGAGAGAACGAGAGGGAGAGACGCGCAGAGAGAGCGAGAGGGAGAGACGCGCAGAAAGAGAGAGAGGGAGAGACGCGCAGAAAGAGAGAGGGAGAGACGCACAGAGAGAGAGAGGGAGAGACGCGCAGAGGGAGAGACGCGCAGAGGGAGAGACGCGCAGAGGGAGAGACGCGCAGAGGGAGAGACGCGCAGAGGGAGAGACGCACAGAGGGAGAGAGGGAGAGACGCACAGAGAGACGCGCAGAGAGCGAGAGGGAGAGAGGCGCAGAGAGAGCGAGAGGGAGAGACGCGCAGAGAGAGCGAGAGGGAGAGACGCGCATAAAGAGAGAGAGGGAGAGACGCGCAGAAAGAGAGAGGGAGAGACGCACAGAGAGAGAGGGAGAGACGCGCAGAGGGAGAGACGCACAGAGAGAGAGAGGGAGAGACGCACAGAGAGAGAGAGGGAGAGACGCACAGAGAGAGAGAGGGAGAGACGCACAGAGAGAGAGAGGGAGAGACGCACAGAGAGACGCGCAGAGAGCGAGAGGGAGAGACGCGCAGAGAGAGCGAGAGGGAGAGACACGCAGAGAGAGCGAGAGGGAGAGACGCGCAGAAAGAGAGAGAGGGAGAGACGCGCATAAAGAGAGAGGGAGAGACGCACAGAGAGAGAGAGAGGGAGAGACGGAGAGAGAGAGGGAGAGACGCGCAGAGGGAGAGACGCGCAGAGGGAGAGACGCACAGAGAGAGAGGGAGAGACGCACAGAGAGAGAGGGAGAGACGCACAGAGAGAGAGAGGGAGAGACGCACAGAGAGACGCGCAGAGAGCGAGAGGGAGAGACGCGCAGAGAGAGCGAGAGGGAGAGACGCGCAGAGAGAGCGAGAGGGAGAGACGCGCAGAAAGAGAGAGAGGGAGAGACGCGCAGAAAGAGAGAGGGAGAGACGCACAGAGAGAGAGAGAGGGAGAGACGGAGAGGGAGAGACGCGCAGAGGGAGAGACGCGCAGAGGGAGAGACGCACAGAGAGAGAGAGGGAGAGACGCACAGAGAGAGAGAGGGAGAGACGCACAGAGAGAGAGAGGGAGAGACGCACAGAGAGGGAGAGACGCACAGAGAGAGAGAGAGCCGGAGAGAGAGAGAGACGGAGAGCGCGAGAGACGGAGAGAGAGAGAGAGAGAGAGGGAGAGACGGAGAGAGAGAGAGACGGAGAGCGCGAGAGACGGAGAGCGCGAGAGAGAGATACGGAGAGCGCGCGAGAAAGATACGGAGAGCGCGAGAGAGAGATACGGAGAGCGCGAGAGAGATACGGAGAGCGCGAGAGAGAGATACGGAGAGCGAGAGAGAGACGCGGGGAGCGCGAGAGAGACGCGGGGAGCGAGAGAGCGAGACGCGGAGTGCGAGAGACGCGGAGTGCGAGAGACGCGGAGTGCGAGAGACGCGGAGTGCGAGAGACGCGGAGTGCGAGAGACGCGGAGTGCGAGAGACGCGGAGTGCGAGAGACGCGGAGTGCGAGACGCGGAGTGCGAGACGCGGAGTGCGAGAGAGACGCGGAGTGCGAGAGAGACGCGGAGTGCGAGAGAGACGCGGAGTGCGAGAGAGACGCGGAGTGCGAGAGAGACGCGGAGTGCGAGAGAGACGCGGAGTGCGAGAGAGACGCGGAGTGCGAGAGAGAGACGCGGAGAGAGAGAGAGAGAGACGCAGAGAGAGAGAGAGAGACGCGGAGAGAGAGAGAGAGAGACGCAGAGAGAGAGAGAGAGACGCAGAGAGAGAGCGAGAGAGAGAGCGAGAGACGCAGAGAGAGAGCGAGAGAGACGCAGAGAGAGACAGAGAGGGAGACGCTCAGAGAGAGAGAGACGCTCAGAGAGAGAGAGAGACGCTCAGAGAGAGACGCTCAGAGAGAGAGAGAGACGCTCAGAGAGAGAGAGAGACGCTCAGAGAGAGAGAGACGCTCAGAGAGAGAGAGAGACGCTCAGAGAGAGAGAGACGCTCAGAGAGAGAGAGACGCTCAGAGAGAGAGAGACGCTCAGAGAGAGAGAGCTGCTCAGAGAGAGAGAGAGACGCTCAGAGAGAGAGAGAGACGCTCAGAGAGAGACGCTCAGAGAGAGAGAGACGCTCAGAGAGAGAGAGACGCTCAGAGAGAGAGAGACGCTCAGAGAGAGACGCAGATAGTGAGACACAGAGAGAGAAACGCATTGAGGGAGAGACGCGCAGAGAGAGAGAGAGACGCGCAGAGAGAAACGCAGAGAGACGCGCAGAGAGAAACGCAGAGAGACGCGCAGAGAGAAACGCAGAGAGACGCGCAGAGAGACGCGCAGAGAGACGCGCAGAGAGAGCGAGAGGGAGAGACGCGCAGAAAGAGAGAGAGGGAGAGACGCGCAGAAAGAGAGAGAGGGAGAGACGCACATAGAGAGAGAGAGGGAGATACGCACAGAGAGAGAGAGAGATGCACATAGAGTGAGACACAGGGAGAGCGAGAGAGACGCAGAGAGAGCGAGAGAGAGAGCCACGGAGAGAGAGAGACACACGGGGGGATAGAGAGAGAGAGAGAGAGAGAGAGACAGTAATAGAGAGAGCAAGATTGGTGACTTGATGCCACCCATTGGAGCACAATCACCGTGTAAACACCTCCTACAGGGCCTTCAGAAAGTGTTCAGACCCCTTGACTTTTTCCACATTACAGCCTTATTCTAAAATTGATTATATCAATGTTTTACCTCAGCAATCTACACACAATACCCCATAATGACATCACAATACCCCATAATGACATCACAATACCCCATAATGACATCACAATACCCCGTAATGACATCACAATACCCTGTAATGACATCACAATGCCCCATAATGACATCACAATACCCTGTAATGACATCACAATACCCCATGATGACATCACAATACCCTGTAATGACATCACAATAGCCCATGATGACATCACAATAGCCCATAATGACATCACAATAGCCCATAATGACATCACAATACCCCATAATGACATCACAATACCCCGTAATGACATCACAATACCCCATAATGATGAAGCGAAAACAGGTTTTTAGAAAGTTTGCTAATGTATATTAAATCAAACACATAAATACCTTATTTACGTAAGTATTCAGACCCTTTGCTATGAGACTTAAAATTGAGCTCAGGTGCATCCTGTTTCCATTGATCATCGTTGAGATGTTTCTACAACTTGATTGGAGTCCACCTGTGGTAAATTAATTTGATTGGACATGATTTGGAAAGGCACACACCTGCCTATATAAGGTCCCACAGTTGACAGTGCATGTCAGAGCAAAAACCAAGACATAATGTTGAAGGAATTGTCCGTAGAGATCCGAGACAGGATTGTGTTGAGGCACAGATCTGAGGAATGGTACCTAAACATGTCTGCAGCATTGAAGGTCCCCAAGAACACAGTGGCCTCCATCATTCTGAAATGGAAGATGTTTGGAACCACCAAGAGTCTAACTAGAGCTGGCCGCCCGGCCAAACTGAGCAGTCAGTGTAGTTAACAAGCCCCTGACACAAGGGTGAGGGTGGAGAGGACTTGAGACAAACAACCATTTATCTTCTCAACTAATAAAATAATGGAATATCTCTCACTCACACTGAACACAGCCAGGAGGAGTTGAGGACATTGAGATTGAGTGAGGTGCGATACTCATAATGAAACTCAACACACAAAAAGAAACACACACACACTATTTTCACTGCAGCCAATCAAAAGCACAATGACACAATCTCCAGTATTCCTTTCCAGTTCCTGTTTCTGTGTTGGTGTTTATCATTTCTGTCTCTGAGGGTCACAGGTCAAGTTGTCTTAGCTAGTGAGATGAGGAGATATGATCAGGTCCCCTCTGTCCGTCTCTGAGGGTCACAGGTCACGTTGGCTTCCTCTCTGTCTGTCTCTGAGGGTCACAGGTCACGCTGGCTTAGCTAGTGAGATGAGGAGATATGATCAGGTCCCCTCTGTCTGTCTCTGAGGGTCACAGGTCACGCTGGCTTAGCTAGTGAGATGAGGAGATATGATCAGGTCCCCTCTGTCTGTCTCTGAGGGTCACAGGTCACGCTGGCTTAGCTAGTGAGATGAGGAGATATGATCAGGTCCCCTCTGTCCGTCTCTGAGGGTCACAGGTCACGTTGGCTTCCTCTCTGTCTGTCTCTGAGGGTCACAGGTCACGCTGGCTTAGCTAGTGAGATGAGGAGATATGATCAGGTCCCCTCTGTCTGTCTCTGAGGGTCACAGGTCACGCTGGCTTAGCTAGTGAGATGAGGAGATATGATCAGGTCCGTCTCTGAGGGTCACAGGTCATGATGAGAGAGAGAGATTAAAGCAGCTATACATAATTGGAATTGTTAATTTCTTTAATTGTTTCTGAGGCGTATACTATTAACAGATAACTACAGGTGTACTCACTGTACATGGAGATGTCTCTCTGCCCAGCATACTGTACTCACTGTACATGTAGATGTCTCTCTGCCCAGCATACTGTACTCACTGTACATGGAGATGTCTCTCTGCCCAGCATACTGTACTCACTGTACATGGAGATGTCTCTCTGCCCAGCATACTGTACTCACTGTACATGGAGATGTCTCTCTGCCCAGCATACTGTACTCACTGTACATGGAGATGTCTCTGGTCAGCATACTGTACTCACTGTACATGTAGATGTCTCTCTGCCCAGCATACTGTACTCACTGTACATGGAGATGTCTCTCTGCCCAGCATACTGTACTCACTGTACATGTAGATGTCTCTCTGCCCAGCATACTGTACTCACTGTACATGGAGATGTCTCTCTGCCCAGCATACTGTACTCACTGTACATGGAGATGTCTCTCTGCCCAGCATACTGTACTCACTGTACATGGAGATGTCTCTGGTCAGCATACTGTACTCACTGTACATGGATATGTCTCTGGTCAGCATACTGTACTCACTATACATGGATATGTCTCTGGTCAGCATACTGTACTCACTGTACATGGAGATGTCTCTCTGCCCAGCATACTGTACTCACTGTACATGGAGATGTCTCTGGTCAGCATACTGTACTCACTGTACATGGAGATGTATCTCTGCCTAGCATACTGTACTCACTGTACATGGAGATGTCTCTCTGCCCAGCATACTGTACTCACTGTACATGGAGATGTCTCTCTGCCCAGCATACTGTACTCACTGTACATGGAGAAGTCTCTCTGCCCTGCATACTGTACTCACTGTACATGGAGATGTCTCTGTTCCATCTCTTCAGTTGATGTCTCTCTACCCAGCATACTGTACTCACTGTACATGGAGATGTCTCTGGTCAGCATACTGTACTCATTGTACATGGAGATGTCTCTCTGCCTAGCATACTGTACTCACTGTACATGGAGATGTCTCTCTGCCCAGCATACTGTACTCACTGTACATGGAGATGTCTCTGTTCCATCTCTTCAGTTGATGTCTCTCTGCCCAGCATACTGTACTCACTGTACATGGAGATGTCTCTCTGCCCAGCATACTGTACTCACTGTACATGGAGATGTCTCTGGTCAGCATACTGTACTCATTGTACATGGAGATGTCTCTGTCAGCATACTGTACTCATTGTACATGGAGATGTCTCTCTGCCCAGCATACTGTACTCACTGTACATGGAGATGTCTCTCTGCCCAGCATACTGTACTCACTGTACATGGTGATGTCTCTCTGCCCAGCATACTGTACTCACTGTACATGGTGTTGTCTCTCTGCCCAGCATACTGTACTCACTGTACATGATGTCTCTCTGCCCAGCATACTGTACTCACTGTACATGGAGATGTCTCTCTGCCCAGCATACTGTACTCACTGTACATGGAGATGTCTCTCTGCCTAGCATACTGTACTCACTGTACATGGAGATGTCTCTCTGCCCAGCATACTGTACTCACTGTACATGGTGATGTCTCTCTACCCTGCATACTGTACTCACTGTACATGGAGATGTCTCTCTGCCCAGCATACTGTACTCACTGTACATGGATATGTCTCTCTGCCCAGCATATTGTACTCACTGTACATGGAGATGTCTCTGTTCCATCTCTTCAGTTGATGTCTCTCTGCCCAGCATACTGTACTCACTGTACATGGAGATGTCTCTGTTCCATCTCTTCAGTTGATGTCTCTCTGCCCAGCATACTGTACTCACTGTACATGGAGATGTCTCTCTGCCCAGCATACTGTACTCACTGTACATGTAGATGTCTCTCTGCCCAGCATACTGTACTCACTGTACATGGAGATGTCTCTCTGGTCAGCATACTGTACTCACTGTACATGGATATGTCTCTGGTCAGCATACTGTACTCACTGTACATGGAGATGTCTCTCTGCCCAGCATACTGTACTCACTGTACATGGTGATGTCTCTCTGCCCAGCATACTGTACTCACTGTACATGGTGATGTCTCTCTGCCCAGCATACTGTACTCACTGTACATGATGTCTCTCTGCCCAGCATACTGTACTCACTGTACATGGAGATGTCTCTCTGCCCAGCATACTGTACTCACTGTACATGGAGATGTCTCTCTGCCTAGCATACTGTACTCACTGTACATGGAGATGTCTCTCTGCCCAGCATACTGTACTCACTGTACATGGAGATGTCTCTCTGCCCAGCATACTGTACTCACTGTACATGGATATGTCTCTCTGCCCAGCATATTGTACTCACTGTACATGGAGATGTCTCTCTGCCCAGCATACTGTACTCACTGTACATGGTGATGTCTCTCTGCCCTGCATACTGTACTCACTGTACATGGAGATGTCTCTCTGTCCAGCATACTGTACTCACTGTACATGGAGATGTCTCTGTTCAGCATACTGTACTCACTGTACATGGAGATGTCTTTCTGCCCAGCATACTGTACTCACTGTACATGGAGATGTCTCTCTGCCCAGCATACTGTACTCACTGTACATGGAGATGTCTCTGTCCAGCATACTGTACTCACTGTACATGGAGATGTCTCTCTGCCCAGCATACTGTACTCATTGTACATGGATATGTCTCTGTTCCATCTCTTCAGGTGATGTCTCTCTGCCCAGCATACTGTACTCACTGTACATGGAGATGTCTCTCTGCCCAGCATACTGTACTCACTGTACATGGAGATGTCCCTGTTCCATCTCTTCAGTTGATGTCTCTCTACCCAGCATACTGTACTCACTGTACATGGAGATGTCTCTCTGCCCAGCATACTGTACTCACTGTACATGGAGATGTCTCTCTACCCAGCATACTGTACTCACTGTACATGGAGATGTCTCTGTCAGCATACTGTACTCACTGTACATGGAGATGTCTCTCTGCCCAGCATACTGTACTCACTGTACATGGAGATGTCTCTCTGCCCAGCATACTGTACTCACTGTACATGGAGATGTCTCTGGTCAGCTTACTGTACTCACTGTACATGGAGATGTCTCTGGTCAGCATACTGTACTCACTGTACATGGAGATGTCTCTGGTCAGCATACTGTACTCACTGTACATGGAGATGTCCCTGTTCCATCTCTTCAGTTGATGTCTCTCTGTCCAGCATACGGTACTCATACCTGTTGTAAAGCTCGTATAGCACTTCTCCCTTCCTCTCTCTGCATTAGTATTTTGAGATCTCTAAAATGCCTTAGCAGAACTGATGGTCTTTATACAGGAGACAAGTTGAGCTTTTTCCATCAATCACAGATAAATCAGCCCTCCATCGTCACCATTTCATACATTTTCTGAAGTGGATCTTTCTTTTAGTTGGATCCAGCAGCCTTATCTCTTATAGTCTGGCCTCTAACCAAGAGATAATATCAGGCAAGAGAGATGTTACAGTCCCCTACTTCTCTACCTCCCCTCCTCTCCCTGTGTGTCTGCCTCTCTCCCTAGCCCTTTACCTCTCCCACCTCTACCTCTTGCCCCTCTCCTCCTCCTCTCCTCTCCCTGTCTATGTCTGCCTCTCTCCCTAGCCCTTTACCTCTCCCACCTCTACCTCTTGCCCCTCTCCTCCTCCTCTCCTCTCCCTGTCTATGTCTGCCTCTCTCCCTAGCCCTTTACCTCTCCCACCTCTACCTCTTGCCCCTCTCCTCCTCCTCTCCTCTCCCTGTCTATGTCTGCCTCTCTCCCTCGCCCTTTACCTCTCCCACCTCGACATCTTGCCCCTCTCCTCCTCCTCTCC
Organism: Oncorhynchus masou masou; assembly: GCF_036934945.1. Classification (NCBI taxonomy): domain Eukaryota; kingdom Metazoa; phylum Chordata; class Actinopteri; order Salmoniformes; family Salmonidae; genus Oncorhynchus; species Oncorhynchus masou. The sequence continues at coordinate 9,785,291 of NC_088235.1, forward strand.
TCTGCTTCACTCCTCCTGGGTCCCACCTGGGTCCCTCTATGCCTCACTTGTCTCTCAGGAGACTCTAGTGGAGCGAACGCCGTCCCTGTCTGCCTAATTAAAGCCTTAAAACATTGGTTTGTTTATGGGGACTCCCATTTGGTATGAGAGCAAACATCAATTATTCTCCCCTGCTGTCAGGCGTTAGAGTGAGACGGAGGACCTGGCCCACGGTGAGAGAGAGAGAGAGAGAGAGAGGAGGATGATGGATTGGACCAGCTCCCTAATCCCCGTTTTTCATTTCCATACAGATCTCTGTCTCATTTCTGCCCTCACACACACACACACACACACACACACAGTCACATTGAGATGGATGTTGATTGGATGAATTGTGTTTGTTGAAATCTATGTCCGGGTCAATACGACATGAATGAAGCCAATAATGTTGCTTCCATCCTCGGTTGGTATTATTGTAGACAATATGACTTTTGGTTTTGGCGTAGTCGGCAGTCCAAAAAAAAGTTGTTAGCTGCTCATAGAGTTGCAAAGGAACATTATATTACTGGTACAAAAAAATTATTATCAGATTAAATCTAGTGTCCTTGTTAGGGGTTCTTCAGATTATCACAGGTGTCTGTAATTATCTCTGGCCCTTGGTGTTGGCGATGTTAAAATAATTTTATGACAAAGCTGTAAAACAATATCCTAAATACAGACCATCAACATAGTGAATACCATCAGTGTTTAATATGAGGATTTCAGCATTAAAGTATGTGTTATATACAGTGCATTTGCAAAGTATTCAGACTCCTTGACTTTTCAACAACAAAACAATACATTACAGAGAAAAATAGACTATTCAATCTACGAACAATAAAACTGTTTATTTTTTTATTTTTTGCAAATGTAAAAAAAAAAACCTCAAATTTAAATAAGTATTGAGACCCTTTACCCTTTACTCAGTACTTTGTTGAAGCACCTTTGGCAGTGATTACAGCCTCGCGTCTTCTCGCGAATAGCGCTTCAAGCTTGGCCCCGGTGATGTACTGGGCCGTACGCACTACACTCTATAGTGCCTTGCGGTCGGAGGCCGAACTGTTGCCATACCAGGCAGTGATGCAACACCGTCAGGATGCTCTCGATGGTGCAGCTGTAGAACCTTTTGAGTTTCCAGAGGGGCAATAGGTTTTGTCGTGCCCTCCTGTCAACTGTCTTGGTGTGCTTGGACCATGTTAGTTTGTTGGTGATGTGGACACCAAGGAACTTGAAGCTGTCGACCTGCTCCACTACTGCCCCATAATATGAGAATGGGGGCGTGCTCGGTCCTCCTTTTCCTGTAGTCCAAAATCATCTCCTTTGTCTTGGTCACATTGAGGTATAGGTTGTTATTCTGGCACCACAAGGCCAGGTCTCTGACCTCCTCCATATAGGCAGTCTCATCGTTGTCGGTGATCAAGCCTACCACTGTTGTCATCAGCAAACTTAATGATTGTGTTGGAGTCGTGCCTGGCCATGAAGTCAAGAGTCAACAGAGAGTACAGGAGGGGCTGAGCACGCACCCTGAGGGGCCCCCGTGTTGAGGATCAGCGTGGCGGATGTGTTGTTACCTACCCTTACCACATGGGGGCGGTCCGTCTGGAAGTACAGGATTCAGTTGTAGAGGGAGGAGTTAGTCCTTAACTTAGTGATGAGCTTCGTGGGCACTATGATGTTGAACGCTGAGCTGTAGTCAATTAATAACATTCTCACATAGGTGTTCCTTTTGTCCAGGTGTGAAAGGGCAGTGTGGAGTGCAATAGAGATTGCATCATCTGTGGATCTGTTGGGGAGGTATGCAAATCGGTGTGGGTCTAGGGTTTCTGGGATAATGGTGTTGATGTGAGCCATGACCAGCCTTTCAAAGCACTTCATGGCTACAGACATTGGTAGTCATTTAGACAGGTTCCCTTGGGAACAGGGACTATGGTGGTCTGCTTGAAACATTTTGGGATTAGTCTCAGACAGGGACAGGTTGAAAATGTCAGTGAAGACACTTGCCAGTTGGTCAGCACATGCTCTGAGTACACGTCCTGGTTATCCGTCTGGCCCTGCGGCCTTGTGAATGTTGACCAGTTTTAAAGGTCTTGCTCACATTGGCTACCAAGAGTTTTAACACACAGTCGTCCAGAACAGCTGGAGCTCTCATTGATGCTTCAGTGTTGCTATTGCTGTTATTTTTTTTTAACCTTTCTTTATACATGTTTTTTCTCATTGAGATAACATCTCTTTTCCAAGAGAGACCTGGTCCAAATGCAGCAACTGAAATGGGCCTCAGGATCTTATCACGGTATCTGCATTCAAATTGCCATTTGTGTTCATTGTGTTCATTGTCCGTTGCTTGTGCCTAAGCTTTTTTCGGTTGTACAACATTTCTATAGGCTATGTAATTGTGTGAATTATTTTTCTTTTTTCGATGGCCTCTACTAAAAAGAGGAGGATCAGCTTTCTATAGGCTAGGCCTACTATAGTTATTCCTCAACATTCCTAATATTAAGCACATTGCTTCTCTTGACAACAGGAGTATAGCCTACCTGGCTGGCATGAAAATGAACCATGGGAAAGCATCCTCCATTCGCTATTTAAGTGCATAAATAATATGTATTTTCCCCTGCCCCCGTTCCAAGACAGGTGCATGATAATGGTCCATTCTAAATCAAAATGAATTTCACACATATATTATTTAGTGTACACTACCGTTCAACATTTTGGGGTCACTTAGAAATGTCCTTGTTTTTGAAAGAAAATAAATTGTTTTGTCCATTTAAAATAATGTCAAATTGATCAGAAATACAGTGTAGACATTGTTAATGTTGTAAATGACTATTGTAGCTGGAAACGGCAGATTTTATATGGAATATCTACATAGGCGTACAAAGGCCCATTATCAGCAACCATCACTCGTGTTTCAATGGCACGTTGTGTTAGCTAATCCAAGTTTATCATTTTAAAAAGCTAATTGATCATTAGAAAACCATTTTGCAGTTATGTTAGCACAGCAGAAAACTGCTCTTCTGATTAAAGAAGCATCAGCATTTGTGGGGTCGATTACATGCTGAAAATGTCCAGACACAAAGACACTTTCTTCTGAAACTCGTCAGTCTATTCTTGTTCTGAGAAATGAAGGCTGTTCCATGGAGAGAAATTGCCAAGAAACTGAAGATCTCGTACAACGCTGTTTACTACTCCCTTCACAGAACAGCGCTTACTGGCTCTAACCAGAATAGAAAGAGTGAGAGGCCCCGGTGCACAACTGAGCAAGAGGACAAGTACATTAGAGTGTCTAGTTTGAGAAACAGATGCCTCACAAATCCTCAACTGGCAGCTTCATTAAACAGGACCCGCAAAACACCAGTCTCAACGTCAACAGTGAAGAGGCGACTCCGAGATGCTGGCCTTCTAGGCAGAGTTACAAAGAAAAAGCCATATCTCAGACTGGCCAATAGAAAGACAAGAATAAGACGGGCAAAATAACACAGACACTGGACATATGAACTATGTATGCTGCAGAATTGATCATGTTGCTTTGTAGTGGTGAGGACATCAGAATTGATCATGTTGCTTTGTAGTGGTGAGGACATCAGAATTGATCATGTTGCTGTGTAGTGGTAAGGACATCAGCATTGATCATGTTGCTGTGTAGTGGTGAGGACATCAGCATTGATCATGTTGCTGTGTAGTCGTGAGGACATCAGCATTGATCATGTTGCTGTGTAGTGGTGAGGACATCAGCATTGATCATGTTGCTGTGTAGTGGTGAGGACATCAGCATTGATCATGTTGCTGTGTAGTGGTGAGGACATCAGCATTGATCATGCTGCAGTATAGAGTTGTGAGGAGAGGATAATGCCATCAGTATAGAGTCGTGAGGAGAGGATAATTGATAATGCCATCAGTATAGAGTCGTGAGGAGAGGATAATTGATAATGCCATCAGTATAGAGTCATGAGGAGAGAATAATTGATAATGTTGCAGTAGAGTTGTGAGGAGAGGATCATTTATAATGTTGCAGTAGAGTTGTGAGGAGAGGATAATTGATAATGCCATCAGTATAGAGTCATGAGGAGAGAATAATTGATAATGTTGCAGTAGAGTTGTGAGGAGAGGATCATTTATAATGTTGCAGTAGAGTTGTGAGGAGAGGATAATTGATAATGCCATCAGTATAGAGTCGTGAGGAGAGGATCATCAATAATGCTACAGTATAGAGACATGAGGAGAGTATCATAGATAATGCTGCAGTATAGACACATGAGATGATCATTGATAATGTTGCGGTACCGAGACATGATATGATCATTGATAATGCTGCATTATGGAGACATAATGATATGATCATTGATAATGCTGTGGTATAGATACATGATGAGAGTATAATTGATAATGCTGCAGTATAGAGCCATGATGAGATGATCATTGATAATGCTGTGGTATGGATACACATGATAAGATGATCATTGATAATGCTGCATTATAGAGGCACGGTGAGATGATCATTGATAATGATGCAGTGTAGAGACATGAGGAGAGGATCATTGATAATGCTGCATTGTAGAGACATGAGGAGATGATCATTGATAATGCTGCATTGTAGAGACATGAGGAGAGGATCATTGATAATGCTGCATTGTAGAGACATGAGGAGAGGATCATTGATAATGCTGCATTGTAGAGACATGATGAGATGATCATTGATAATGCTGCATTATAGAGACATGAGGAGAGGAACATTGATAATGCTGCAGTATAGAGACATGAGGAGATGATCATTGATAATGCTGCAGTATAGAGACATGTCTTATCTGAATATTGTATTTGATTCCCCCTCTTTCTCAAAAAAAGCTGTTGCCATAGAAACCAGCTATAGTTCATCACGAAGATGAAGTTGAGAGATCAACACCTAAGAAGGGTGTGTTAGGGCTGTCCCAGACTAACAACACCTGAGAGGATGTGTTAGGGCTGTCCCTGACTAACAACACCTGAGAGGGTGTGTTAGGGCTGTCCCTGACTAACAACACCTGAGAGGATGTGTTAGGGCTGTCCCTGACTAACAACACCTGAGAGGATGTGTTAGGGCTGTCTCTGACTAACAACACCTGAGAGGATGTGTTAGGGCTGTCTCTGCCTAACAACACCTGGGAGGATGTGTTAGGGCTGTCCCTGACTAACAACACCTGAGAGGATGTGTTAGGGCTGTCCCTGACTAACAACACCTGAGAGGATGTGTTAGGGCTGTCTCTGCCTAACAACACCTGAGAGGATGTGTTAGGGCTGTCCCTGACTAACAACACCTGAGAGGATGTGTTAGGGCTGTCCCTGACTAACAACACCTGAGAGGATGTGTTAGGGCTGTCCCTGACTGACAACACCTGAGAGGGTGTGTTAGGGCTGTCCCTGACTAACAACAACACCTGAGAGGATGTGTTAGGGCTGTCTCTGCCTAACAACACCTGGGAGGGTGTGTTAGGGCTGTGCCTGACTAACAACACCTGAGAGGATGTGTTAGGGCTGTCCCTGACTAACAACACCTGAGAGGATGTGTTAGGGCTGTCCCTGACTAACAACACCTGAGAGGATGTGTTAGGGCTGTCCCTGACTAACAACAACACCTGAGAGGATGTGTTAGGGCTGTCCCTGACTAACAACACCTGAGAGGGTGTGTTAGGGCTGTCCCTGACTGAGAGGATGTGTTAGGGCTGTCTACTAACAACACCTGAGAGGATGTGTTAGGGCTGTCCCTGACTAACAACACCTGAGAGGATGTGTTAGGGCTGTCCCTGACTAACAACACCTGAGAGGATGTGTTAGGGCTGTCCCTGACTAACAACACCTGAGAGGGTGTGTTAGGGCTGTCCCTGACTAACAACACCTGAGAGGATGTGTTAGGGCTGTCCCTGACTAACAACACCTGAGAGGGTGTGTTAGGGCTGTCCCTGACTGACAACACCTGAGAGGGTGTGTTAGGGACTAACAACACCTGAGAGGGTGTCCCTGACTAACAACACCTGAGAGGGTGTGTTAGGGCTGTCCCTGACTAACAACACCTGAGAGGATGTGTTAGGGCTGTCCCTGACTGACAACACCTGAGAGGGTGTGTTAGGGCTGTCCCTGACTAACAACACCTGAGAGGATGTGTTAGGGCTGTCCCTGACTGACAACACCTGAGAGGGTGTGTTAGGGCTGTCCCTGACTAACAACAACACCTGAGAGGATGTGTTAGGGCTGTCCCTGACTAACAACACCTGAGAGGATGTGTTAGGGCTGTCCCTGACTGACAACACCTGAGAGGGTGTGTTAGGGCTGTCCCTGACTAACAACACCTGAGAGGATGTGTTAGGGCTGTCCCTGACTAACAACACCTGAGAGGATGTGTTAGGGCTGTCCCTGACTAACAACACCTGAGAGGATGTGTTAGGGCTGTCCCTGACTAACAACACCTGAGAGGATGTGTTAGGGCTGTCCCTGACTAACAACACCTGAGAGGATGTGTTAGGGCTGTCCCTGACTAACAACAACACCTAAGAAGGGTGTTTTAGGGCTGTCTCTGACTAACAACAACACCTAAGAAGGGTGTGTTAGGGCTGTCCCTGACTAACAACAACACCTAAGAAGGGTGTGTTAGGGCTGTCTCTGACTAACAACAACACCTAAGAAGGGTGTGTTAGGGCTGTCCCTGACTAACAACAACACCTAAGAAGGGTGTGTTAGGGCTGTCTCTGACTAACAACAACACCTAAGAAGGGTGTGTTAGGGCTGTCTCTGACTAACAACAACACCTAAGAAGGGTGTGTTAGGGCTGTCCCTGACTAAAAACACCTGAGAGGATGTTTTAGGGCTGTCCCTGACTAACAACACCTGAGAGGATGTGTTTGGGCTGTCCCTGACTAACAACACCTGAGAGGATGTGTTAGGGCTGTCTCTGACTAACAACAACACCTAAGAAGGGTGTGTTTGGGCTGTCCCTGACTAAAAACACCTAAGAGAGAATTTAATTTATAAGGAAGTCTTCATATCTCAAAATCAATGTCATGTGGTTAATCAAATTTATATCTTAATTAAACTGATACAAATGTAAAAGTAACTTCTATTAGCAATATGTACAAATAGCCTACATTAACCAACAAATAAAAACATTTGCAGCCTAAAGGTAGAATTTATCCTGATTTAAAAATAAATAAAAATTCCTATAAATCACATTGGCTACGCATGGCCTGTCTGCAAGGATCTTGAAACATCGTATCAACTATTAACTCGATCCGAGCCTCATCACGTTAGCAAACTTACAACATTGTATAAAATATTCTGGTCCCTTAGAGAGTTCCCTGCGTCATTGAGCTCCGTACAGACAGACACAGCTGTAGACTATTTGCTCAAGGGTTAAGAAGTAATCAGGTTGGCCTATAGTATGACGTTTCCCTCGGATCAGAGCATAACGTTCTCCTTTCACGCTGAGTCGTTGTTGAAAGGAAAGGGGGAAGATTTTTCCAATAAGCCACGTTGAGGAACGATTGTCATTCTCAACGGATGTATAAAAACAGACTTTGTTTACTTAGCTGTTTGTGGCAAAGAACAAATGACTTTGAGAAGTTCCACGGTGATGTTGAGTTAAGACATTCAGAAACAGTGTCACATCCCCAGATGGACACATTTACAGGCCTCCATTTACAGACCTCCATTTACAGACCTCCATTTACAGACCTCCATTTACAGGCCTCCATTTACAGGCCTCAATTTACAGGCCTCCATTTACAGGCCTCCATTTACAGGCCTCCATTTACAGGCCTCCATTTACAGGCCTCCATTTACAGGCCTCCATTTACAGGCCTCCATTTATAGGTCTATTTATAGGGCTCCATTTACAGGCCTCCATTTATAGGCCTCCATTTACAGTTCTCCATTTACAGGCCTCCATTTACAGGCCTCCATTTACAGGCCTCCATTTACAGGCCTCCATTTACAGGGCTCCATTTACAGGCCTCCATTTACAGGTCTATTTATAGGCCTCCATTTACAGGCCTCCATTTACAGGCCTCCATTTACAGGCCTCCATTTACAGGTCTCCATTTACAGGCCTCCATTTACAGGCCTCCATTTATAGGGCTCCATTTACAGGCCTCCATTTACAGGCCTCCATTTACAGGTCTCCATTTACAGGCCTCCATTTACAGGCCTCCATTTATAGGGCTCCATTTATAGGCCTCCATTTACAGACCTCCATTTATAGGCCTCCATTTACAGGCCTCCATTTACAGGCCTCCATTTACATGCCTCCATTTACAGGCCTCCATTTACAGGCCTCCATTTACAGGCCTCCATTTACAGGGCTCCATTTACAGGCCTCCATTTACAGGTCTATTTATAGGCCTCCATTTACAGGCCTCCATTTACAGGCCTCCATTTACAGGTCTCCATTTACAGGCCTCCATTTACTGGCCTCCATTTATAGGGCTCCATTTACAGGCCTCCATTTACAGGCCTCCATTTATAGGGCTCCATTTACAGGCCTCCATTTACAGGCCTCCATTTACTGGCCTCCATTTACAGGCCTCCATTTACAGGTCTATTTATAGGCCTCCATTGATAGGGCTCCATATACAGGACTCCATTTACAGGCCTCAATTTATAGGCTTCCATTTACAGGCCTCCATTTATAGGCCTCCATTTATTGGCCTCCATTTATAGGCCTCCATTTATAGGCCTCCATTTACAGGCCTCTATGTATAGGGCTCCATTTACAGGCATCCATTTACAGGCCTCCATTTATAGGCCTCCATTTATTGGCCTCCATTTATAGGTATATTTATAGGCCTCCATTTACAGGCCTCCATTTACATGCCTCCATTTACAGGCCTCCATTTATAGGGCCTCCATTTATAGGGCCTCCATTTACAGGCCTCCATTTACAGGCCTCCATTTACAGGTCTCCATTTACATGCCTCCATTTACAGGCCTCCATTTACAGGCCTCCATTTATAGGGCCTCCATTTATAGGGCCTCCATTTACAGGCCTCCATTTACAGGCCTCCATTTACAGGCCTCCATTTACAGGCCTCCATTTACAGGCTCCATTTACAGGCCTCCATTTACAGGCTCCATTTACAGGCTCCATTTACAGGCCTCCATTTACAGGCCTCCATTTACAGGCCTCCATTTACAGGCCTCCATTTACAGGCCTCCATTTACAGGCCTCCATTTACAGGCCTCCATTTACAGGCCTCCATTTACAGGCTCCATTTACAGGTCTCCATTTACAGGCCTCCATTTATTGGCCTGCAAATCAATGAATATATTGACAACTCGTAAACAGGCCATAAACCAAAACGTTGTAGCCTACAGTAGGTTGTGCGCTCTGCAAACAACGCGTCCACTCCAACAACGGAAGACTGTAATAATAATATATTGACTGTGTTAACAGATATTACAGTAACCAATCAAACATTGTAGATTATAAATTATGGTAATTAACGGTCAATGTACTACTAGTGATACTGGTGTGCCACCCCCGCAGCCAACACAATGGACTAGTCCACTGAGACAGGTCTCCTTAATGGATTAGTCCACTGAGACAGGTCTCTATAATGGATTAGTCCACTGAGACAGGTCTCTATAATGGATTAGTCCACTGAGACAGACCTCTATAATGGATTAGTCCACTGAGACAGGTCTCTATAATGGATTAGTCCACTGAGACAGGTCTCTATAATGGATTAGTCCACTGAGACAGACCTCTATAATGGATTAGTCCACTGAGACAGGCGTGAATCAGACAGGTGTCTCGTGTGCCATAACAGATATCTATCTATCTATCTATCTATCTATCTATCTATCTATCTATCTATCTATCTATCTATCTATCTATCTATCTATCTATCTCTCTGTCTCTATCTCTCTGTCTCTGTCTCTGTCTCTGTCTCTCTCTCTCTCTCTCTCTCTCTCTCTCTCTCTCTCTCTCTCTCTCTCTCTCTCTCTCTCTCTCTCTCTCTCTCTCTCTCTCTCTCTCTCTCTCTCTCTCTCTCTCTCTCTCTCTCTCTCTCTCTCTCTCTCTCTCTCTCTCTCTCTCTCTCTCTCTCTCTCTATCTATCTATCTATCTATCTATCTATCTATATTTTCTACTGCTGGACTAAATAAAATAGTGTCGACCAACAGCCTGTCGTCCGAACGGGGTCAACCCCTAGCGTCTGTGAGTCTGTGAGGGCACCCTCTTTAGTTCTCACTGGAGACAGTCTAGAGGAGTTAAAACACACACAGAGGATTGAGACTGTATAGATGTACGCATCAAATTCCTGACAAAAATGTACAAGTCAATACCTCGAGACAGCACTCCGGACGTAACTTTTCCATTAGTGCCCCATCGGTGTCTTGTTTACCTGCAAAAACAGGTACACTGTGTTCTCAAATCATTTTTTACATTTAATTGTAGACTAATTGTTGTTCAGAGGTCTTGCTCCCTTTTCGGCGAGGAGGTGTTATACACACATTACTCTGCACAAGAACATCTCAACAGAGAGGTGTGGAGAACAGATGGGATGGCTTCTTCCCCAATGGCTCCCTATGGGCTCTGGTCTATAGTAGTGCACTATACAGGGAATAGGGTGCAATCTGGTCTATAGTAGTGCACTATATAGGGATTAGTGTGCCATCTGGTCTATAGTAGTGCACTATATAGGGATTAGTGTGCCATCTGGTCTATAGTAGTGCACTATATAGGGATTAGTGTGCCATCTGTTCTATAGTAGTGCACTATATAGGGAATAGGGTGCCATCTGGTCTATAGTAGTGCACTATATAGGGATTAGTGTGCCATCTGTTCTATAGTAGTGCACTATATAGGGAATAGGGTGCCATCTGGTCTATAGTAGTGCACTATATAGGGAATAGGGTGCCATCTGGTCTATAGTAGTGCACTATATAGGGATTATTGTGCCATCGGGTCTATAGTAGTGCACTATATAGGGAATAGGGTGCCATCTGGTCTACAGTACTGCACTATATAGGGATTATATGGAATAGGGTGCCATCTGGTCTATAGTAGTGCACTATATAGGGAATAGGGTGCCATCTGGTCTATAGTAGATCAGATCCACAGTTTAAACATTAACAACGTACCTGCCTCTGTTTTGGTAAAAAACAAATGCTAAGGGATGGACATGGAGACACGTAGACACTCTCAAATTCACAGACAAGAGTGATGGATGCAACGACTTGACAACCCAAACGATCGTTTTATGTTTTGAGTCTATACACTGTTTTGTTTACAATGTTTACAAATATTGCCGTTTACAAAAAAAACTGATATTTTGGGGTTCTGATGGAGTGTGACAGTTGAACTAAACTCATGAGGTATTCATAAATTATATTATTCAACCATCAATGGGTATATATCATTGAATTATGTATGGATGGAGCATCTGCAGATTGGCCCTTTTAAGGATCATTCAAATCTGTCCGCCAGCATATTAATGAGGGATTCATCTGTTTCATTACCTTGGGGAATAATATTATATAATCTGTGCTAGATTAATCTATTTCATTACCTTGGGGAATGATATTATATAATCTGTGCTAGATTAATCTGTTTTATTACCTTGGGGAATAATATTATATAATCTGTGCTAGATTAATCTGTTTTATTGCCTTGGGGAATCGTCTCTAATCTGTGCTAGATTAATCTGTTTTATTACCTTGGGGAATAATATTATATAATCTGTGCTAGATTAATCTGTTTTATTACCTTGGGGAATAATATTATATAATCTGTGCTAGATTAATCTGTTTCATTACCTTGGGGAATCGTCTCTAATCTGTCCTAGATTAATCTGTTTCATTACCTTGGGGAATAATATTATATAATCTGTGCTAGATTAATAATCTAGTCTGTGCTAGAGTAATCTGCTCTATTCCCATGGGGAATAATCTAGTCTGTGCTAGAGTAATCTGCTCTATTCCCATGGGGAATAATCTACTCTGTGCTAGAGTAATCTGCTCTATTCCCATGGGGAATAATCTACTCTGTGCTAGAGTAATCTGCTCTATTCCCATGGGGAATAATCTACTCTGTGCTAGAGTAATCTGCTCTATTCCCATGGGGAATAATCTAGTCTGTGCTAGAGTAATCTGCTCTATTCCCATGGGGAATAATCTAGTCTGTGCTAGAGTAATCTGCTCTATTCCCATGGGGAATAATCTAGTCTGTGCTAGAGTAATTTGCTCTATTCCCATGGGGAATAATCTAGTCTGTGCTAGAGTAATCTGCTCTATTCCCATGGGGAATAATCTAGTCTGTGCTAGAGTAATCTGCTCTATTCCCATGAGGAATAATCTAGTCTGTGCTAGAGTAATCTGCTCTATTCCCATGGGGAATAATCTAGTCTGTGCTAGAGTAATCTGCTCTATTCCCATGGGGAATAATCTAGTCTGTGCTAGAGTAATCTGCTCTATTCCCATTGGGAATAATCTAGTCTGCGCTAGAGTAATCTGCTCTATTCCCATGGGGAATAATCTAGTCTGTGCTAGAGTAATCTGCTCTATTCCCATGAGGAATAATCTAGTTTGTGCTAGAGTAATCTGCTCTATTCCCATGGGGAATAATCTAGTCTGTGCTAGAGTAATCTGCTCTATTCCCATGGGGAATAATCTAGTCTGTGCTAGAGTAATCTGCTCTATTCCCATGGGGAATAATCTAGTCTGTGCTAGAGTAATCTGCTCTATTCCCATGGGGAATAATCTAGTCTGTGCTAGAGTAATCTGCTCTATTCCCATGGGGAATAATCTAGTCTGTGCTAGAGTAATCTGCTCTATTCCCATGGGGAATAATCTAGTCTGTGCTAGAGTAATCTGCTCTATTCCCATGGGGAATAATCTAGTCTCTGCTAGAGTAATCTGCTCTATTCCCATGGGGAATAATCTAGTCTGTGCTAGAGTAATCTGCTCTATTCCCATGGGGAATAATCTAGTCTCTGCTAGAGTAATCTGCTCTATTCCCATGGGGAATAATCTAGTCTGTGCTAGAGTAATCTGCTCTATTCCCATGGGGAATAATCTAGTCTCTGCTAGAGTAATCTGCTCTATTCCCATGGGGAATAATCTAGTCTCTGCTAGAGTAATCTGCTCTATTCCCATGAGGAATAATCTAGTTTGTGCTAGAGTAATCTGCTCTATTCCCATGGGGAATAATCTAGTCTGTGCTAGAGTAATCTGCTCTATTCCCATGGGGAATAATCTAGTCTGTGCTATAGTAATCTGCTCTATTCCCATGGGGAATAATCTAGTCTGTGCTAGAGTAATCTGCTCTATTCCCATGGGGAATAATCTAGTCTGTGCTAGAGTAATCTGCTCTATTCCCATGGGGAATAATCTAGTCTCTGCTAGAGTAATCTGCTCTATTCCCATGGGGAATAATTTACTGTTCTGTTGTAGCACAGCAATTTAGAGAGACAGACAGCTGGGCCATTACTATTGTTTTACTGAGTTCCCTCTTCCGTTTCCTCCTCCTGTTTTCTCCCTCTCTACCCCCTCTCTCTTCCTTAATCTGCCCCTGCTCTCAAGTAATGGGATCCTTTGTTCAGTGGTTAGGAAAGGAAGGACGTGAATGAGGAGCATCCGTTCAGACTCCTTTCTAATCAAGCCTAGTCTAATTGGTCTCCGTTCTCAGGCTGTAGAGACAGGAGACCAGGGAAGGTACATCTGTGTTATCTCTCCAGGCTAGAGGCAGGTAGCCTAGTGGTGAGAGGCAGGTAGCCTAGTGGTGAGAGGCAGGTAGCCTAGTGGTGAGAGGCAGGTAGCCTAGTGGTGAGAGGCGGGTAGCCTAGTGGTGAGAGGCGGGTAGCCTAGTGGTGAGAGGCGGGTAGCCTAGTGGTGAGAGGCGGGTAGCCTAGTGGTGAGAGGCGGGTAGCCTAGTGGTGAGAGGCGGGTAGCCTAGTGGTGAGAGGCGGGTAGCCTAGTGGTGAGAGGCAGGTAGCCTAGTGGTTAGAGCATTGGACTAGTAACCGAAAGGTTGCATGATCGAATCCCCAAGCTGACAAGGTAAAGATCTGTCGTTCTGCCCTCTGAACAAAGCAGTTAACCCACTGTTCCCTGCTAGACCGTCATTGAAAGTAAGAATTTGTTCTTAACTGACTTGCCTAGTTAAATTAAATAAAAAAATAAATGTATTAAAATAAAAAATGTCTCCCTTGACTGTTATGATCTCTGAATATTAATATCCTGGGGCTGTGTCCCAAATGGCACCCTATTCCCTACACGGTGCACTACATAGGGTTCTGGTCAAAAGTAATGCACTACATAGGGTTCTGGTCAAAGTAGTGAACTACATAGGGTTCTGGTCAAAAGTAGTGCACTACAAAGGGTTCTGGTCAAAAGTAGTGCACTACAAAGGGTTATGGTCAAAAGTAGTGCACTACAAAGGGTTCTGGTCAAAAGTAGTGCACTTACATAGGGAAGGAGGGTGCCATTTCCTAGTCCATGTATAAAAATGTTAAAAAATGTAACGAAGAAGAATCTATTTATCAAGGATGTGTTTGTGTCACCAGAAAGGTGAAATATGCTGATTTTGCCCTCTACTAAGTGGTTAGATGTTGACGGACCGTGTCTCTGAGGTCGGGCTTCGTTCCAGACAGCTGTAACATGGTGTCTGTCTGAAGGCTTATCAACACCTCAACACCTTATCATGGCTCATGTGTTCTCGTGCACATTGTGTTCATTCAGGTTCACCTTTATGTCAATTCTCTTTTTTTCAAGCTGTGTTTGAGATGTCAGCATTTATACAAGGGGGTGGCTTCTCTAGGGGGATGGTTGGGAGGGGGGCTTCTCTAGGGGGGATGGTTGGGAGGGGGCTTCTCTAGGGGGATGGTTGGGGGGAGCTTCTCTAGGGGGGATGATGGGGGGGCTTCTCTAGGGGGGATGGTTGGGGGGCTTCTCTAGGGGGATGGTTGGGGGAGCTTCTCTAGGGGGATGGTTGGGGGGAGCTTCTAGGGGGGATGGTTGGGGGGCTCCTCTAGGGGGATGGTTGGGGGGCGGGGGGCTTCTAGGGGGATGGTTGGGGGTGGCTTCTCTAGGGGGATGGTTGGGGGGCTCCTCTAGGGGGGATGGTTGGGAGGGGGGCTTCTCTAGGGGGATGGTTGGGGGGTGGCTTCTCTAGGGGGATGGTTGGGGGGCTCCTCTAGGGGGGATGGTTGGGAGGGGGGCTTCTCTAGGGGGATGGTTTGGAGGGGGCTTCTCTAGGGGGTGGTTGGGGGGATTATCTAGGGGGATGGTTGGGGGGGGCTTCTCTAGGGGGATGGTTGGGGGGCTCCTCTAGGGGGGATGGTTGGGGGGCTTCTCTAGGGGGATGGTTGGGGGGCTCCTCTAGGGGGCATGGTTGGGGGCGGGGGGGCTTCTCTAGGGGGCATGGTTGGGATGGGGAGCTTCTCTAGGGGGCATGGTTGGGATGGGGAGCTTCTCTAGGGGGCATGGTTGGGATGGGGGCTTCTCTAGGGGGGATGGTTGGGGGGCTCCTCTAGGGGGCATGGTTGGGGGCGGCGGGGGCTTCTCTAGGGGGCATGGTTGGGATGGGGAGCTTCTCTAGGGGGCATGGTTGGGATGGGGAGCTTCTCTAGGGGGCATGGTTGGGATGGGGGGCTTCTCTAGGGGGATGGTTGGGGGGCTCCTCTAGGGGGGATGGTTGGGGGCGGGGGGCTTCTCTAGGGGGCATGGTTGGGATGGGGGGCTTCTCTAGGGGGATGGTTGGGGGTCTTCTCTAAGAAAAAAACATTTCTAGAATTTTCCGAATGTCTTTTGATTATTGTTGTTGTTGTTTTCTGGGTATTGGTGTACAGTTGTGTAGTTGTAGATCTATAACCCTTCCCTCTACTAGTCTCTCTAGTTGTTTTCTGGGTATTGGTGTGTAGTTGTAGATCTATAACCCTTCCCTCTACTAGTCTCTCTAGTTGTTTTCTGGGTATTGGTGTGTAGTTGTAGATCTATAACCCTTCCCTCTACTAGTCTCTCTAGTTGTTTTCTGGGTATTGGTGTGTAGTTGTAGATCTATAACCCTTCCCTCTACTAGTCTCTCTAGTTGTTTTCTGGGTATTGGTGTGTAGTTGTAGATCTATAACCCTTTCCTCTACTAGTCTCTATAGTTGTTTTCTGGGTATCGGTGTGTAGTTGTAGATCTATAACCCTTCCCTCTACTAGTCTCTCTAGTTGTTTTCTGGGTATTGGTGTACAGTTGTGTAGTCGTAGATCAGGTCAGGTAGTTGATACAGCCAATCAAAATGAATGGGCTGATAATACAGTAGGGGTACAGTGTGCTATCAGTCCCCCAGTGTAGTTAAACTGATAATACAGTAGTTATTGATGAACACCGTGGTTCAGACTGTAGATCCAGGGCTAAAGATCGTAGAAATTACAGTCCATTTCATGTTCATGTTTACTGTTCCTCTCACCGTTGTTCTCCTATGACCATCCTGCTCCAATCTAACACATATCAGTCCCTCTTGTAGTCTCCATAGCACTTCCCTCTTGTAGTCTCTATAACCCTTCCCTCTTGTAGTCTCTATAACCCTTCCCTCTTGTAGTCTCCATAACCCTTCCCTCTTGTAGTCTCCATAACCCTTCCCTCGTGTAGTCTCTATAACCCTTCCCTCTTGTAGTCTCTATAACCCTTCCCTCTTGTAGTCTCTATAGCCCTTCCCTCTTGTAGTCTCTATAACCCTTCCCTCTTGTAGTCTCTATAACCCTTCCCTCTTGTAGTCTCCATAACCCTTCCCTCTTGTAGTCTCCATAACCCTTCCCTCGTGTAGTCTCTATAACCCTTCCCTCTTGTAGTCTCTATAACCCTTCCCTCTTGTAGTCTCTATAGCCCTTCCCTCTTGTAGTCTCTATAACCCTTCCCTCTTGTAGTCTCTATAGCCCTTCCCTCTACTAGTCTCTATAACCCTTCCCTCTTGTAGTCTCTATAGCCCTTCCCTCTTGTAGTCTCTATAACCCTTCCCTCTTGTAGTCTATATAGCCCTTCCCTCTTGTAGTCTCTATACCCCTTCCCTCTTGTAGTCTCTATATCCCTTCCCTCTTGTAGTCTCTATAACCTTCCCTCTTGTATTCTCTATAGCCCTTCCCTCTTGTATTCTCTATAGCCCTTCCCTCTTGTAGTCTCTATAACCCTTCCCTCTTGTAGTCTCTATAACCCTTCCCTCGTGTAGTCTCTATAGCCCTTCCCTCTTATAGTATCTATAGCCCTTCACTCTTGTAGTCTCTATAGCCCTTCCCTCTTGTAGTCTATATAACCCTTCCCTCTTGTAGTCTCTATAACCCTTCCCTCTTGTAGTCTCTATATCCCTTCCCTCTTGTTTTCTCTATATCCCTTCACTCTTGTAGTATCTATAGCCCTTCACTCTTGTAGTCTCTATAGCCCTTCCCTCTTGTAGTCTCTATATCCCTTCCCTCTTATAGTCTCTATACCCCTTCCCTCTACTAGTCTCTATAGCCCTTCCCTCTTGTAGTCTCTATAGCCCTTCCCTCTAGTAGTCTCTATAGCCCTTCCCTCTACTAGTCTCTATAGCCCTTCCCTCTTGTAGTCTCTATAGCCCTTCCCTCTACTAGTCTCTATAGCCCTTCCCTCTACTAGTCTCTATAGCCCTTCCCTCTTGTAGTCTCTATAGCCCTTCCCTCTACTAGTCTCTATAGCCCTTCCCTCTACTAGTCTCTATAGCCCTTCCCTCTACTAGTCTCTATAGCCCTTCCCTCTTGTAGTCTCTATAACCCTTCCCTCTTGTAGTCTCTATAGCCCTTCCCTCTACTAGTCTCTATAGCCCTTCCCTCTTGTAGTCTCTATAGCCCTTCCCTCTAGTAGTCTCTATAACCCTTCCCTCTACTAGTCTCTATAGCCCTTCCCTCTACTAGTCTCTATAGCCCTTCCCTCTACTAGTCTCTATAGCCCTTCCCTCTTGTAGTCTCTATAGCCCTTCCATCTACTAGTCTCTATAACCCTTCCCTCTACTAGTCTCTATAGCCCTTCCCTCTTGTAGTCTCTATAACCCTTCCCTCTTGTAGTCTCTATAGCCCTTCCCTCTAAGTAGTCTCTATAGCCCTTCCCCCTTGTAGTCTCTATAGCCCTTCCCTCTAAGTAGTCTCTATAGCCCTTCCCCCTTGTAGTCTCTATAGCCCTTCCCTCTACTAGTCTCTATAACCCTTCCCTCTACTAGTCTCTATAGCCCTTCCCTCTTGTAGTCTCTATAACCCTTCCCTCTTGTAGTCTCTATAGCCCTTCCCTCTTGTAGTCTCTATAGCCCTTCCCTCTACTAGTCTCTATAGCCCTTCCCTCTACTAGTCTCTATAGCCCTTCCCTCTTGTAGTCTCTATAGCCCTTCCCTCTACTAGTCTCTATAGCCCTTCCCTCTACTAGTCTCTATAGCCCTTCCCTCTTGTAGTCTCTATAGCCCTTCCCTCTAGTAGTCTCTATAGCCCTTCCCTCTACTAGTCTCTATAGCCCTTCCCTCTTGTAGTATCTATAGCCCTTCCCTCTACTAGTCTCTATAGCTCTTCCCTCTACTAGTCTCTATAGCCCTTCCCTCTTGTAGTCTCTATAGCACTTCCCTCTACTAGTCTCTATAGCCCTTCCCTCTACTAGTCTCTATAGCCCTTCCCTCTACTAGTCTCTATAGCCCTTCCCTCTTGTAGTCTCTATAACCCTTCCCTCTTGTAGTCTCTATAGCCCTTCCCTCTACTAGTCTCTATAGCCCTTCCCTCTTGTAGTCTCTATAGCCCTTCCCTCTAGTAGTCTCTATAGCCCTTCCCTCTAGTAGTCTCTATAGCCCTTCCCTCTACTAGTCTCTATAGCCCTTCCCTCGTGTAGTCTCTATAACCCTTCCCTCTTGTAGTCTCTATAGCCCTTCCCTCTACTAGTCTCTATAGCCCTTCCCTCTACTAGTCTCTATAGCCCTTCCCTCTACTAGTCTCTATAACCCTTCCCTCTACTAGTCTCTATAGCCCTTCCCTCTACTAGTCTCTATAGCCCTTCCCTCTACTAGTCTCTATAGCCCTTCCCTCTTGTAGTCTCTATAGCCCTTCCCTCTACTAGTTTCTATAGCCCTTCCCTCTTGTAGTCTCTATAGCCCTTCCCTCTTGTAGTCTCTATAGCCCTTCCCTCTACTAGTCTCTATAACCCTTCCCTCTAGTAGTCTCTATAGCCTTTCCCTCTACTAGTCTCTATAGCCCTTCCCTCTTGTAGTCTCTATAACCCTTCCCTCTTGTAGTCTCTATAGCCCTTCCCTCTAGTACTCTCTATAGCCCTTCCCTGTTGTAAGACACCTTCAGTCAGGCTGGTAGGCTCCACACCCCTCTTCTCACCTCTCCTATTTCTGATCTTGCTGGACCAGACTCTTCTATCAGAATCACCCTTCATCCCTCCCTTCCTCTTTTGTCTAGTAAGTACTCCTCCGTTACGTTGAATCCTTAATGGTTTCTGTAGAAACACACCTCTCACAGGGTCGACCGACAGACAGAAATGTTCATTTTTCACTCCACTTCATCCTTTCTCCAATCCATCCCTCTCTCTCTTACCCTCCCCCGGACACTTCAACACCAATCAGTTATATCTCATTGTGCCAATGTCTCAAACACTCTCCTCTAACCCAGTTATCCTTCAATGGCTGAGACTGGCTGGGCCTCTCTCCCTGTCTCAGCTCAGGCTTCTGGCTGGGCCTCTCTCCCTGTCTCAGCTCAGGCTTCTGGCTGGGCCTCTCTCCCTGTCTCAGCTCAGGCTTCTGGCTGGGCCTCTCTCCCTGTCTCAGCTCAGGCTTCTGGCTGGGCCTCTCTCCCTGTCTCAGCTCAGGCTTCTGGCTGGGCCTCTCTCCCTGTCTCAGCTCAGGCTTCTGGCTGGGCCTCTCTCCCTGTCTCAGCTCAGGCTTCTGGCTGGGCCTCTCTCCCTGTCTCAGCTCAGGCTTCTGGCTGGGCCTCTCTCCCTGTCTCAGCTCAGGCTTCTGGCTGGGCCTCTCTCCCTGTCTCAGCTCAGGCTTCTGGCTGGGCCTCTCTCCCTGTCTCAGCTCAGGCTTCTGGCTGGGCCTCTCTCCCTGTCTCAGCTCAGGCTTCTGGCTGGGCCTCTCTCCCTGTCTCAGCTCAGGCTTCTGGCTGGGCCTCTCTCCCTGTCTCAGCTCAGACTTCTGGCTGGGCCTCTCTCCCTGTCTCAGCTCAGGCTTCTGGCTGGGCCTCTCTCCCTGTCTCAGCTCAGGCTTCTGGCTGGGCCTCTCTCCCTGTCTCAGCTCAGGCTTCTGGCTGGGCCTCTCTCCCTGTCTCAGCTCAGGCTTCTGGCTGGGCCTCTCTCCCTGTCTCAGCTCAGGCTTCTGGCTGGGCCTCTCTCCCTGTCTCAGCTCAGGCTTCTGGCTGGGCCTCTCTCCCTGTCTCAGCTCAGGCTTCTGGCTGGGCCTCTCTTCCTGTCTCAGCTCAGGCTTCTGGCTGGGCCTCTCTCCCTGTCTCAGCTCAGGCTTCTGGCTGGGCCTCTCTCCCTGTCTCAGCTCAGGCTTCTGGCTGGGCCTCTCTCCCTGTCTCAGCTCAGGCTTCTGGCTGGGCCTCTCTCCCCTGTCTCAGCTCAGGCTTCTGGCTGGGCCTCTCTCCCTGTCTCAGCTCAGGCTTCTGGCTGGGCCTCTCTTCCTGTCTCAGCTCAGGCTTCTGGCTGGACCTCTCTCCCTGTCTCAGCTCAGGCTTCTGGCTGGGCCTCTCCCCTGTCTCAGCTCAGGCTTCTGGCTGGGCCTCTCTCCCTGTTTCAGCTCAGGCTTCTGGCTGGGCCTCTCTCCCTGTCTCAGCTCAGGCTTCTGGCTGGGCCTCTCTCCCTGTCTCAGCTCAGGCTTCTGGCTGGACCTCTCTCCCTGTCTCCCAGTCTCAGCTCAACAGGGTTATTAGCGAGCCCAGCTTCGACTCTGACTTGATAATTGAGCTCATTTCCCTCCTCTCCGTCTGCTCCTGCTGCTCCTCAAAACAAACAACAGTCATTGAGCCATTGCTTTGACTGGACACCAATTACAGTATGAACCATGTATTGTGTATTGAATATTTTCCTCTCCTCTCTCTCTCCCTCTTTTTCTCTCTCTCCCCTCCCCCTCTTTCTCGCTCGCTCTCTTTCTCTCCTCTCTCTCTCCATATCCCCCTCTCTCTCTCCCTCCCCATCTCTCTGTCTCCCTCTCTCTCTCTCTCCCCCTCCCCATCTCTCTGTCTCTCTCTCTCTCTCTCTCTCTCTCTCTCTCTCTCTCTCTCTCTGTCTCTCTCTCTCTCTCTCTCCATCTGTCTCCCCCTCCCCATCTCTCTCTCTCTACCCCTCTCTCTCTCCACCCCCTCTTTCTCTCTCCATATCCCCCCCGCTCTCTCTCTCTCCCCCTCCCCATCTCTCTGTCTCCCTCTAACTCTCTCTCTCTCACGCTCTCTCTCCATATGTCTCCCCCTCCCCATCTCTCTCTCTCTCTCTCTCTATCCCCCTATCTCTCTCCACCCCCTCCCCATCTCTCTCTCTCTCTCTCTACCCCTCTACCCCTCTCTCTCTCTCTATCCCCCTCTCTCTCTCTCCACCCCCTCCCCATCTCTCTCTCTCTCTCTCTCCCCATTCCCCTCTCTGTCTCTCTCTCTGTACAGGGCAGCTTCGTGGCCAGCATGACCGCTACTCTGAGACAGATGGACGACTACCACTACACTCACCTGATCAACACCTTCGGCAAGATGAGGACCGACGTTGTGGTGAGCTCCACGCCTCACTTCCTGACTATACCTCGTCAATTAGCCAAATCAGACTGCACTGTTTTGCCATGGCTGTCCTTTGTGGTGAAGCTACCCTCTCTGTTATAGAAATATAGGCTATAGAACGACCATCCATGTCAATCTAGGTGAGTTCGATGGCCCCTCTGCCTGCCCAGGCCAGTTCAAGCCTCCTGTTCAGCCCGTTGTATTTGTTCTCCTGTCATCACTATTCTATCACAATCCTACTAGATCTGAATGATGTATCACACCGTCAACCTCTCCATCGTTGTCGTGGGCAGACCAGAATATCACACTTTAATTTGATAGGTCCATCATCGTTATGCAGATACTGATGCAGTTTTTCATGGATTGGAATTCCCCCATTTCCTGATGTAACTTGATTGGTGGGGATCCTCCAATCAGATTCAGGCGTGGAACATTTCCCTGTGAGCTGCCGTGTAAATGGCCCCCAGGATGATATGATAGTTATATTAAATATACAACAAGCACTGCAGGTAGTCTAGTGGTTAGTAGAGCAGGGAGCCTAGTGGTTAGTAGAGCAGGGAGCCGAGTGGTTAGTAGAGCAGGGAGCCTAGTGGTTAGTAGAGCAGGGAGCCGAGTGGTTAGTAGAGCAGGGAGCCTAGTGGTTAGTAGAGCAGGGAGCCTAGTGGTTAGTAGAGCAGGGAGCCTAGTGGTTAGTAGAGCAGGGAGCCTAGTGGTTAGTAGAGCAGGGAGCCTAGTGGTTAGTAGAGCAGGGAGCCTAGTGGTTAGTAGAGCAGGGAGCCTAGTGGTTAGTAGAGCAGGGAGCCTAGTGGTTAGTAGAGCAGGGAGCCTAGTGTTTAGTAGAGCAGGGAGCCTAGTGGTTAGTAGAGCAGGGAGCCTAGTGGTTAGTAGAGCAGGAAGCCTAGTGGTTAGTAGAGCAGGGAGCCTTCAACATTTCAGTTGAAGGCATTCAGTTGTACAACTGACTAGGTATCCTCCTTTCCCTATGGAGAGAATTAAATAGTAAGCCATGTGGGACTCATCCCAGGTCTGCATGAGGAACAAACTCTCTCCCCAATGGACTCATCCCATGTCTGCATGAGGAACAAACTCTCTCCCCGATGGACTCATCCCAGGTCTGCATGAGGAACAAACTCTCTCCCCGATGGACTCATCCCAGGTCTGCATGAGGAACAAACTCTCTCCCCGATGGACTCATCCCAGGTCTGCATGAGGAACAAACTCTCTCCCTGATGGACTCATCCCAGGTCTTCATCAGGAACACATTCTCTCCCTGAGGGACTCATCCCAGGTCTTCATCAGGAACAAACTCTCTCCCTGATGGACTCATCCCAGGTCTTCATCAGGAACAAACTCTCTCCCTGAGGGACTCATCCCATGTCTGCATGAGGAACAAACTCTCTCCCTGAGGGACTCATCCCATGTCTGCATGAGGAACAAACTCTCTCCCCGATGGACTCATCCCAGGTCTTCATCAGGAACACATTCTCTCCCTGAGGGACTCATCCCAGGTCTTCATCAGGAACACATTCTCTCCCTGATGGACTCATCCCAGGTCTGCATGAGGAACAAACTCTCTCCCCGATGGACTCATCCCAGGTCTTCATCAGGAACAAACTCTCTCCCTGATGGACTCATCCCAGGTCTTCATCAGGAACACATTCTCTCCCTGATGGACTCATCCCAGGTCTGCATGAGGAACAAACTCTCTCCCTGATGGACTCATCCCATGTCTGCATCAGGAACAAACTCTCTCCCTGATGGACTCATCCCAGGTCTTCATCAGGAACACATTCTCTCCCTGAGGGACTCATCCCATGTCTGCATGAGGAACACATTCTCTCCCTGATGGACTCATCCCAGGTCTGCATGAGGAACAAACTCTCTCCCTGATGGACTCATCCCATGTCTTCATCAGGAACAAACTCTCTCCCCAATGGACTCATCCCAGGTCTGCATGAGGAACAAACTCTCTCCCTGAGGGACTCATCCCAGGTCTTCATCAGGAACAAACTCTCTCCCTGATGGACTCATCCCATGTCTGCATGAGGAACAAACTCTCTCCCTGATGGACTCATCCCAGGTCTTCATCAGGAACAAACTCTCTCCCTGATGGACTCATCCCAGGTCTTCATGAGGAACAAACACTCTCCCTGATGGACTCATCCCAGGTCTGCATGAGGAACAAACTCTCTCCCTGATGGACTCATCCCAGGTCTTCATCAGGAACAAACTCTCTCCCTGATGGACTCATCCCAGGGGTTCACGAGAAACAAATTCTCTCCCTGATGGACTCATCCCAGGAGTTCACGATGAACAAATACTCTCTTCGGTTGAAGAGCATGCATTTACTTTTACTTGTATTTAAGAGCAGTTGGAGGCCACGGAAGGAGAGTTGTATGGCATTGAAGCTTGTCTGGAGGTTAGTTAACACAGTGTCCAAAGAAGGGCCAGAAGTATACAGAATGGTGTCGTCTGCGTAGAGGTGGATCAGAGAATCACCAGCAGCAAGAGCGACATCATTGATGTATACAGAGAAAAGAGTCGAATTGAACCCCATAGAGACTGCCAGAGGTCCCTGTATAGAGCCTCCACATTGACTCTGTACCAGTACCCCCTGTATATAGCCTCCACATTGACTCTGTACCAGTACCCCCTGTATATAGCCTCCACATTGACTCTGTACCAGTACCCCCTGTATATAGCCTCCACATTGACTCTGTACCAGTACCCCCTGTATATAGCCTCCACATTGACTCTGTACCAGTACCCCCTGTATATAGCCTCCACATTGACTCTGTACCGGTACCCCCTGTATATAGCCTCCACATTGACTCTATACCGGTACCCCCTGTATATAGCCTCCACATTGACTCTGTACCGGTACCCCCTGTATATAGCCTCCACATTGACTCTGTACCAGTACCCCCTGTATATAGCCTCCACATTGACTCTGTACCAGTACCCCCTGTATATAGCCTCCACATTGACTCTGTACCGGTACCCCCTGTATATTGCCTCCACATTGACTCTGTACCAGTACCCCCTGTATATAG